>NW_013666428.1:65695-72736 GCF_000517525.1 Limulus polyphemus
TATTTAGAAATTAAATAATGATTAAGCTGAAATAACACAGTGATTAAAACCTTTTTTTTTAACACGAAACTAGAAGTACTAACTTAGTCTGAAAAATCAAAACACAATGAACATTTTTTGTTTGTTTTGTTGAAATTCGCGCAAATATACTCGAAGGTTATCTGCGCTAGTCGTCCCTAATTTAAAGAAATAGACTATAAGGAAGGCAGCTCGTCAACATCACTCACCGACAACTTTTGGGTTACTCTTTACGAACTAATAAATAAACTGACCGTCACATTATATCGCCCCTAGGGCTGAAAGGGCAAACATGTTCGGGGACGGGTTTCGATCCCGCAACCCTCCGATTGCGAGTCGAGTGCTATAACGTATACAATGCCAGGGCCAAGATTAACATGCAACTTCAGTTGTTAGGTTAATAAGGCAACCATCGTCAAAATGAAAACTGAAAAGTCATTACTTGAAAATTGTTGCAATTATTCAATTTATTTGAATTTGGGAGTGAAGTGAAAAATGCTTCCTTGTGAATGAAAACTGTAATGGCCTGAAAATAAATAATTAAATATATCCGCTGTTAACTCTCAATGTACTAATATTTTTTGGCCTGATGTTTACAGATTCAAACCTAGATCAGGCGCTAGTAAAATAAAACAATTCACTCACCCCTCCATTTTACACTGAATCAGCTACTAACAACAGTCTCAGACCTTTCGCCTATTTCCTGTATATCTTTAACCGATGTTAAACAATATAGTCCTTGACTGTTTGCTACTGAGGAATTTATCTATAAAATAGTAATGTAGTGGGTGGGGAGGCTTTTCAATATTGTCACGGTGAAGTATCAGAAGGCAAACCGTATGGAAATAGAAGCCAACAAAGACTTTATTGAACATCCAATTTTTCCCGACATTCTTCAACAAAACGGTGCCTATAATACAATTACTCACGAATATATTAAAATATCAACAACGATACTATTGTTCTTTCGGTTATTTACAAATCAATTCGAGATCAACAAATATACGGCCATACTTAGAATAACTCGCAAGTGGTCCCAGAATTAAACACAGAAACGAGGTTGCAAAAACAAAAGTTTAACTACTTCTTTGTTTCGTTGATTGTTTCGTAATCAACCACACGACGGCTACACTTACGTCCAGCTACGAACCGTTTCGAGATAAAAACAAGACGGCTTAACTTCTGATTATTCATGAATTGTTTCGAAATGAACCACAGGGTGACTAAATCACTTCAGGACAAACAACAAGGCGACTGAACCTCACAGTTGTTCACACGTATTTCACCTGCGAGACTTCTTTCTCTACAATTATATGTTGACGAAAAACGTTCCAGCGTTCTTTAACCGTCCACAACTTTCAGTTTATTAACGTACAAGAAACTCACCTGAGGTTTGTATAATGATAATAACGGATCTTTAAAATTACATCTATAACAATTAATATATATATATAAATATGATAAAATCTTACTATGTAGCACATTGGTGGTCTGTATGTTATGTTCGTGGTGCTGCTGGGGACCTCTATCTGTTTGTATTATAATTTCCTGATTCAACCATAAATTACAAATACACCTTACAACTGACTAGAACCTGAGATAAAACTAAACACACCATGCATGCAGGTAAGGACACTACAATGAGTAAAGACACGTGACCTGCTAGTTGGATCCACCTACACACGCCAGTGACCTACATACCGCCGTGTTCTCCTCTACAGCTGATGATCCTGGCAAGCCCTTTTGTCGAGAGTACTAAAAATAAGTGCCTGATGAGTTCTAGTATAGCAGCTGGAGAACGCTTCCAAGGATACCTCAACATATTGAGTCTGATGCTAATTTTGGATACAAAAAAAAAACACCTCTCTCATGCTTCGTAAAGTGTATTATTGTAACCTGTATATTACTCAGGATTTTTGAAGTAACTGAACATTAAAGTGTATATACTAAAATCTGGGTTACCTATTAACAACCAATTTTCAGTAAATATTTACATATGTGAATTCCTACTTACAACATTAAATTAACCAAGATTCACCTACAGAAATCAATGTTGTAGTTTATCTATAGTTTAAGTTTATTAACAGTCAAAGAGATCTAGAATTGTTGGCTATTTTACAAGCGGATATTTTACAAACAGATAAGTTTCTTATGATTTTAATATACTTTCTACCAACAAGAGTTAATGTGTCTAGCTAAACAGAGCTCACCCGGGGTGTGGGTGGGGGGACACGAAGTTTATCATGTGCATCCGAAGACCATTGAAGTAAGCCCCCTCATACGATAACTACATCGTCGGCATTTGGCTTTAAACAACGAGTAAGTAAGGTCAGTCTGTGCTTTAACTTAAGTTTACTTGTCTTTCTTTGTCTTTTCTATTTTAGGTTTTCGATGTATTCACCGCGAGCCTGAGGTTTATATTTCGCAATACACTATTGTTTCAGACAAACCCTCTGTTTGGTTATAAATATATGTTCATACTAGCACAACGCCATAAGTTGATCAGCTGATCCTCCGCATTCAATTTCACTTAGGTTGTTACCTGCAAATATTTTCAAGCAAATTCACCATAAGTAGATTGGAATTCCACCCTTTATGCTAAGTTCAACCGATAAAATCCAGAATCTTAAAATAGTTGGGTTTGATATATAATTCTTACATGGAACCTGTGTCCACACAGCAGGAATGTCCCCTCCCTGGCTCGTTGTGCCGTCTGTAGGTCACTACCGCAACAAGCACGCGCTCAGGAGATACAGAAGATTGGCACATCAAGAGTGTCAAAAAGACGGATACACGGCGCTAAAATTATATTGTAGGTATTGCCTGTTAGTTTTACTCTGGATCTGAATCATGCTGGTGAACAGAGATGTAAGCCGAAAGTCCTACAATCTCTACCATCATTGTTACTGATCTCAGAAATGATCACGAAGATAAATGAAAATACTCGTGTTTTAACAACTCTACTTAGCATATGTGAAGAAACATGGGAAAGTAAAGGGGTTATGATGTAATGTAATATTATTCTCAAACATATTTTAGTACTTTCCCACACATTGTCTAGACATTTTAAGCCTTGGCCTTCATTGACATTAATTTTTAGATATTTAGTGTGGGTAAAGTACCAGATAAAGTTTCATTTATTTTAATAAATATGTTAATGTCACCAAATCAATCGAAACTATACAAAGAACAGATTGCAATGACTCATAGCTCAGTTTTGTTTTTTTTAGTTTCAGACCTTAATGTGTTAATTAACTTCATTTTGTTTGTTTGTTTGTAATTAAGCACAAAGCTACACAATGGGCTATCTGTGTTCTGCCCACCTAGTGTGTCGAAACCCAGATTCTAGAGTTGTAAGTCCGCTGTGCTACTGGGGGGGGGAATTAACTTCTTTGTTTTACGATCTGTGTTCTTTATGTTAAACAAAATGTACGTGGGAATAAATGTAACTGTGTCTGATAATATTAGCTTAAAAACTCTCTTACATAACTAATTCCTTTGATCCAGACTTATTGCACCCCTCATCCACCTGTGGTAAACAAAACTGTGTCGTAGGTCACTACAATTTATGCCACACCTTAATCAAAGCAGAGGTGAAAAACGAAAAGAAGCTGTTGTTTTTGCAACTAAAAGGTCCACAACGTCTACGGTTATGAGACATTGTTTTTTGTTTTTTTTTCAGAATTTTTACACAAGGCCTGTCAACGTAAAGTTTGGTTGTTTCAGAAATTTGTGCAAAGCTACACATAGGCTATCTGCGCTAGCCGTCCATAACTAATAAACTAGAGAGAAGGCAGCTAGGCAACAGCACCCAACGCCACTTCTTTGGTTACTCTAATCTGATAAAATAGTGGGATTTTGCGGTCACTCTTACAATAGTGCACCCACGTCCTCGAAGTGCAGAGCACGTTTTGCGGCAACGAGACGCGAACCACCAACCCTTGGATTCATAGTCCAAACAAGCTAACCACTAGGCCACCTTCAGTCTGCTAGAAGACATAAAACTGTCACTGCGGTCTCTCTTCAACAGATTATCATTATCAGTCTGAATGAAAACGCAGTAACTAAACTGTTACCACAGAAAGACAAAAATGGACAGGTGGTTAGGGCGCTCGACTCGCTACACGAGGGCTATCTGCGCTTACCGTCCCTAATTTAACAGTGTAAGACTAGAAGGAAGGCAGCTAGTCATCACCACCCATCGCTAACTCTTGGGCTACTCTTTTACCACCGAATAGTGGGATTGACCGTCACTTTATAACGCCCCAACGGCTGAAAGGGCGAGCATGTTTGGTGGGACGGAGATTCCAACCCGCAGATTGCGAGTCGAGCGCCCTAACCACTTGGCCATGCCGGGTCCTTGAAAATAAAACAAAACGTATTTACTCACACGTGATAATTTTTTTTTCTGTATACAGTTACATTAAGTGTTATATTGTGAGAGTATTTAATGTATGGCCTACTAGACTATACAATATTACACAAGAGCAAATCTCTTTATATTCAGACACGTCTATAAATAGATGCTATTAGATCTGACTATAATCAATTTGAAAACATTGTATATAATTCAGTAAACTTGAAATGCCCAACTTTGTTCGAGCAAAAAGAATTGTGTTAATTCTTCGTAACACAAGGCTTTCTTCCACCATTTTTCTGAACTTTGTCGAACGTGCAGGTAGTTTTCCTATCGCTGTGAAAGAGATTTGCTCTTTTTATACATCCACAGTTGTCTAGTTAAACAGACTGTACCAAAATTCACTAAACATACATATGATTTTTCTGTTGAAATTTTTGAAAGAGTGGTGCATTAATTAGAAACAAAAAGAAAAAAAACAACCTGAAGACAGTAAAAGTTACCTGTGAAAAAGTGTTCAAAATATATTTAAACATCAACACTTGACTCTTACCTAGCCTACTTGAATATGAACATTTATGAATGAAAGTGAAAATAATTAAATATATTTAGATATCAGTACTTTATTGCCACAGTGTGGTGCATGAAAATGGACATCTAGTGACGACTTAACGAGTTAAAGAAAACCTGTTCATGTCTGTGTGTAAGTAAATGAATATTACTCAAACCTTGAATTAATTACCACAACATCCTTCCATGAGTGTCTCTGACTGAAGTCTATATAAGAGATCAGTCCCCCCCCCCAAAAAAAACGTATTAAAACAGTGAGATGCACGCAGTAATTATTTTTAAAAGGATGACGTCACCTCGTGTATTCCGGCTTCTCGATGATATTCCGTATTCAAAAGCAGAACACGTGTGTCAGATTGGTTGATCACTAGAAGCAGGGATGTAGAAAGAAGGGTGAAGGAAGAGGCACCAAATGAAATGACGACCCTATAACTAAACTACCTTCTATACGTGATACTAACCTATGGTGGTCGATAGTCTTTCGTATCCTTCACACTAAGCTGGTTTTTCTTTGTTTAGTACTCTCTTGATTCCTACCGGCGGCAACCATGGTGCAACGTAACGTAATACAAGTCTCATGGTGATGTAAAGGGGGGGGGGGGAGAAAAGTAGTCACGAACTAAACTCAACATCGTATGTACCTTTTATGAATACTTCTCGATATTTTTGTTTTAATAAGCCAGGCGCGACTCCTAACTTGGTATTCCTTATCGTCTAATTATCTTCACCTTTTCATGTAACTACTTCATTTCCCATCATCACATTATATTCAAATTATCGACTAATAAAATAAGTTTTTACTTTATTTCCTAGCGTTACACTATCTTCATCCTATCAGCTAATAAACAAACGTCCTACCTCATTTCCTTTCACCAGATTGTCTTCATCTAATACACGAAAGTCCTACTACATTTCTTTCATCAGATTATTTTCACCTTATCAATTAATAAGTGAATGTACTATTTTACTTCCTTCCATTATGTTATCTTCACCTTATCAACTTATAAAATATGTCGTGCTTTATCTCTAGCTACCATATTATTTTCAGCTTTTCACATAATAAAAAGTACTGTCTGTTTTTAACCATCAGATTATTCGGCTTTTCAAATAATAAAAATGTACTGCTTGTTTCTAACCGTCAGACTTTTCACATAATAAAAAGTACTGTCTGTTTTTAACCATCAGATTATTCGGCTTTTCAAATAACAAAAATGTACTGCTTGTTTCTAACCGTCAGACTTTTCACATAATAAAAAGTACTGTCTGTTTTTAACCATCAGATTATTCGAATAATCTGATGGTTAAAAACAGACAGTACCTTTTATTATGTGAAACGTCTGACGGTTAGAAACAAGAAGTACATTTTTATTATTTAAAAAGCTTAGCTTTTCAAATAATAAAAATTTACTTCTTGTTTCTAACCGTCAGACGTTTCACATAATAAAAGGTACTGTCTGTTTTTAACCATCAGATTATTCAGCTTTTCAAATAATAAAAATGTACTGCTTGTTTCTAATAATCAGATTTAAGCTTTTCAGTTACAAAAGAATTATTCTATAGAACTAACTAAAGTATTCATATAATGGTAAGCTAAGGACTATACAGTTTCAATGGGTGTGAACGGGAATGTTTCATTTATCGGTATCAAACTGTTACCATTATCTATTACATGATACAGATAAAATCAGATAAGAAACGAAATGATCCTGGTTTATAGTAAGAGTACCTGAATTGATACAAATGTATACAAGTATCTTTTCTTTATCTTCATGATAATAAAAACCATCCATATGTCTCTTTCACTTAGTGTTGGTTATTAGGGTTAACTTTTTAGAAGACACTATGGTACATTACCATACACACACATACACAAAAATCATGAATCCATTTGATTTTCTGTTATATAAAACAAAATGTTCAAGTGTGTGTGTGTTTAATGAACCACAAATTGAACAATATTTGGAATAATAGGTGTGTGTTTGATAAACCACTTAAGAGTAATAAAAAAGTGTGTGAACTGCAATATGATATGTAACGAATTTGTTATTATATATTTATTTCCATATCAACGTTTGTTTCGATTAAATTTATATTTT
>NW_013666428.1:73736-78755 GCF_000517525.1 Limulus polyphemus
TTGTTAAATATTTGTACAAATTCGAAACTAATAAACAGGTGTTTATATCTTGTAAAGTTGTAATCATCTATCTCTTCTCACTGGTGGCTATATGGTGACGTACGGAAACCATGCCGTTTAAGAGAAATCGATCGATTTCTAATTCAGATTGTAATTGTTAACACCCTGCAACTGTCACAATTTAAAAATCCTATCTGTGCAAGGCAATGCACGTATAGTGTTCACTAAATACGTTGAATTTCTTATCGTTTCAGGAGAGCATTTCTCATATTGTCCATTTTATCCAGCTAGTTATAAACTGAAAATCGAATACGTTTCGAAGTGTTTTACTTTATTTAAAAAACAAAACAAAAACAAGATGCGTTTCAAATATAATTTCTATCGTCCAATCAAAGTAATCTGAAAATCTGTTTGCTTCAGACACAGAAATGCTAAGATTTTTTAACTCAGTTACGAGGCGTTTTTCAGTAGGCAATGTTAGTTATATTACACAGAAGACTACTGATTTTTGTTTCGTGGTGGAGTTTCGAAATGTAAAAAGGCTTAACTGTGGTACTGAGAATATGACAACAGAAGTCAATCTGTAAAACGTATATATTACATTAAGGCCCACTAGTGGTCATAAGCTATTTTTCAAGCTGACTAACATATAACATTACAATTCCTTTATCGCACGAACTTTATAATGTGTGCGAAGATTATTTATACAACTCACACTTCTGAGTTAAGTTTCCAAAGACGAACTACAACTCTGTAAAACTTCAAAACTAAGTATAGTTCTGTATTACGTTTCAAATCAAAATTCAGGGTAGCTGAACTCGAACCTGGCATAATATTTTGTATTCCTGCCCCTACCCCGACATCGGGATCCGGAGGGCGCTACGTTTGAAACTGTGTTCATACCCCTACTTACAATTCAGCGGAATCAAACTTGGAACTCGTTCTCGGGTACCAAGGGCGGATATACTGACGGCTTTTTTTGGGGGGGGGGGTGGAGGGGTAAGAACCCCCTCTGGAATAATTATAGAACTAGCTGGGGATAATGGACGAACTTGATCAGTCCATTGGGGTCTTTGTGAATCATGAGAGGGGGGGTCTTTGAACCACGCGAATATTTTATGCTAGTCAACTTCAACGAAAGTAAGAACAGAAATCAAACTAACTCAAGAAGAGGCAGATGTCCTATCCGGAGCTGTTAAAAATCAACATTTTTGCAATTGCCAACGCTGAGTTATGGTGACGTAGTGCCGAATATTTGCTTTTATCTCTCAAGCACGTACAATTCTCTTTGCTTGCAGTGGTCTATCAATCAAATTATCAGAAACCTCTTGCGACAAAAACAAATAATAATAATTATTTAAAAAAAAAAGAGCTTGCAATACTTAAAGCTAGCATAACTGGCCAGCCTCTAATTCAGGGATTGAATGCATCCGAGATATAAATTTGTACACTAAATAACGTTATGTATCTAATAACTTATCACTTATCGTAACTTAATCCACGTACTTTGACAAGATGAATTACACATGAAAACAAGCATGTAGTATAATCATGTATAAAATAGTTTCTGGGTTTAATTTTTACTCCAAACAAAAATAAATAACATATGATCTAAGTAGCTTAAAGTTAGTTCCATAGGACAAGATGGTAAGAAGTACATAAAGAAAATTAAATCTTCAATGATTAGAATGTACAGAATTATCTCGCTGTTACCAATATTTTCAATACTGTGCGGCAAGCTTAGGAGATTTTGGTTAACCCTAAAGCCGTACACAAATTTAACAATCTAAAATAATATTTATAAGTGAGAAAATAATATTAATACTTAATAGGTTTTTAAACATTATGACTAATAATATTAATAGAAATAACTAAAGAGAAATATATATGATTATTTAAAAAACACGTAAGAACTGACAAGCTCTGGAAATACACGAAAGATGAATATAGCTATAAGTGTTCACATTTTTGCAACAAAGCACATCCAACAACAAAAACTAATCAAGGTTACCAAAATACTAAAAATCAAAAGCACTAAAAAACTAGTCGCCTATAAAGGTGAATGAGTTGCCACTGAAAACCGATTTTCAAAACACGTGGCGTAACCTTTGTTTGGGTTAACCGTTATTTTCATTACCTCTTTTTCGTTTATTTGTTTATCAGCCAAAAGATTATGTTTAAAAGCAGCTGGTGCGACAGTAAGCAATGCACATGATCTCATCCAATTCCTTTGTTTGTAGTCGATCGAGAATATATTGTTACGTGTCTGGTCGTTAGTTAATTTTCCGTAAAAATTCTTTCCGAAGAAACTTTAGCGGTACAAGTCCTTTCTTAAATAAAACTGGTTTATTCTTTCTGAATACAACTTTGCAATACACTCAATTTTCACAGTCACGCTATAACAAACGCTATAATTCACAACGAACATCTCACGTGCTCGACTCAACAATACGTCTCTCTCTGTCCGCAGTTCAATTACATTGTTGCCGACAGTTCTTACCGGTCTTATATATACAAGAATATCGCATATCAAGTAAAAGTTCGAGACTTCACGAACCTTCGAGAATATGACGTGTTACTAGCGTCACGTGACCCCCGCTGCCGTAACAATATATATCAATTATGTACGCTTAATAGAAGACCTGTATCTCATCGTAAGCTCTTACACCTAACTTAATTTACTTTTGTTCGTGTCAATCGTAAAGGTTCTTTTTCGTACAATCAGTTTCACCATGTGCTCGAGTTGTAGCGGAACGCCGTTCTGGCAATTTTTGGAACTGTTTGACAATACATAAAATATTTTTAGAATAAACTGTGGTCGAACTTGAACACGTCTTGTGAAAATATATCAAAGAATATCACTGTCACCTCGTTTTTGGATGTTGCAACAGCAAATTCATGCTGCCTGAACATAAAGCGGAATGAAAAATAGGTATTTTTGTCGATTTAATGTGTGTGTGTGTGTGTAAAACATTTTCAATGGACGTGATTTATTTTTCCTTTCTCTTTGGAAAAACACCGGATATGAAAGGAGGAAATGAATATGTAACCGGACCTATTCTTTTAAAATGAACTAATAAACACCGTTGGTGAAACAAACCACAAATCCCTACTGCACGTACTTCTTTTTTCTTCCTCTGTTACAGTGGTTCTCAAACTTTTCATGCTCGGGTTCTACCTTTTTAACAGTCTTTTTTTTTTAGCCGCGGCATAACGGCTCATAGAATGGCTCTGAGCTTATTTGTTTTTTCAAATACAAACTTTTAGCTCATAGCTCCATCATCTTTTGACCGATTTGAGATCTAAATTACAGTTTTGGACTCTAGACTTCAAACCCTTTCGATTGGTGAATTTGACCACGCCCAAGATCTTATAGCTTAATTTACTCTAGTCGTGCCTAAAAGAATTTCAATTTGAGGGTAGGCTGGTAGAGATCCTGGTGAGTAAAAAAAATCGAATCGGGTATGCGCGCGCCCCACGCTTGGTATTGCTGGCGCACAAAAATATAGCTAATAAAAATGCAAATAAAGGTCTCGTAGATTAATTTACTCTAATCCTGTCTAAAAGAATTTCAAGTGCCACAGCTATTGAGGATTCCCTCTTGTTTCACTTAAAAACAAGAGGTAGTAAAAACCCAGATTAAGTTATTTGTCTTCAAACTTGGAGAAAACTGCATTCCTTATGTAATACAGAATCTAAAATTTATAACGGTTGTCTCTAGCGAATCATTATTATTTAAAGATCAGACGTCATAGATCTGTCAGATTTGTTTGTTATTATACCCACCGCAGCAAGTAAAACATATAACTTGTTTTCGAAATGAGACTATCCTAATGTTTTCAGCAACACTAGGTATACTTCATTTGTAGACAATTCTTCCGATATATATTATGTTGAAATTCGTCTGACCACAAAATATTAGTCACATGCACGTCATCCTAAACTTTATTACATGTTCTTTAGTTCTAATTCTCGCCGTTAAACAGTTTTCGTGTTTTATACAGTATGATTCAAGACAGTAGAATATAACAAGTATTAATACAGTTCTGCATAAAATCATTGAATAACAAATATTACTACCACTGGAGAAACAGCTAGTATTTACAGACGTTCTTGTGAAATATCACAATTTCCTTTGTAGATTTTGTGATGTCATTCGTATTGTAAATCAAAATACATTTAGATTGATACCTTTCGAACGTTTAGTAAAAAGTTGATTGTATGAATGAACTATTTAACAAGACATTGATACGCAATAACTAATCACTAACATAATTGTTAGCTCAACATTAGTCAATTACTGTGGAGGGGGTATGTGCGCTAACCGTTTCTAATGTTAGACTACAGTGAAGGCCACCGACCGGCTCTTGGGCTATACTGTCTACCAAAGAAGAATTTTAGCGCCCCACGGCTCAAATGGTCGGCAATAGGATTCGTATCCACGATCCTCAGATTGCGCTAACCATCGGTTCCATGCCAGGCCACATTTATATATTATCATTACTAAGGCAACATTTATATATTATAATTAGTAAGGGCAGACGCAACCACAGCTAAAATTCTGTGGGGTGGTGGTGGTGGGTTGTTATAAATTATAGTGTGCTGAAGACATGCGTTGCCCGAATTAAGTACAAAAACAAAAAATGAAATACGGTAGTCAGAGCAAGGAAAACGGGTACTAACACTGGGTAAAGTAGACTGTGTTTTGATTTATTTGTTCTACATAATCCCTGCCATTGACAGTAAAGAAAGTGGACAGACACATAAGAATTACTTTAAATATTTCAAATAAAATAAATGTGGAAAATTGGGCACCGTGAAATGAAGAAAAATATTTACTCAGTTTCATTTAATTCAAAATAACAAACACGTTGGGCGCCAATGTAATAACTTATTGATTTCCTCGGCTTAGATTTTCAACAACTTTAACTACTATATTCCTTACCTTTTACAAACAATATATATTAGTTATGTTTACAGTATAAGTAAATATTAATAAATCCTGATCGACATGACATA
>NW_013666428.1:79704-91671 GCF_000517525.1 Limulus polyphemus
TAATTTTATTCAATTTAAAGTTGTTTTTTTTTTTGTTTCTCTCCCTCTTTTTACTATAATTATATTTTTCTCTTCACGATACATATAGTCCGCGAGCGGGGTGAAGAGATAATGATTCTGAACACCCCCGATTATTTTTTACCCTTGGTCAAGTTAATTTGGCCTGAGGTTAAAAGATTTAAATCGAAATAACTGCCACGGTAAACGGAAACGTACAGCGCAATATTAACAGTTTTGCGATAGTAACAGTGGATAAAATGTTGAAAAAGTCTTCCGAACAGAAACCATAGTTTCTTAATGTCACTAGTTTCTAACTATTTTTGACTTTTTTAGATTCTGTTTTGTTAACTTATAGTTTCGATTTTTCGTTTTGACCGTTTTCGTTTAACTTTTCATTAACTAAAAAACCACGACATTTTACCTAACTTTTTACTGTTGTTGAAATGATATAGTGTAGTCTGGAACTTCTTTTTTTCTCTCTCTCTCTCTCTCTCTCTCGTTTTCTTGGAGGACTCAAGCACTGAGTATTTGTCTGTGTTTTTCTTACAGCAAAGCCACGTAGAGCTTTCTGCTGTATCCACCGAGTGGAATCAAACCCCTGATTTTAGCGTTGTAAATCCGGAGACTTACCGCTGTCCCAGCGGAGGACGGCACCGAGAATACCAGCCACATTAATAACAACTAGTCAATATTTAGCGTTCATAATGCAGGTCAAAGTGAATGACCCGGTGAAAGGGCGAGTGTGTTGTAATACTACATGTATATACGGCCAGACAGACTTCGGACGCTTGTTCCAATAGAAGTACATATTTCTAGAGAAGAGGAGACGTATCGGCCGAAACATATTCACCGTGTGATCTATGTGCAGTTTTGAAGAATTAAATATACATATAACATTCCCGTGTAACATAGACTCCTCACACGAATTAATTACTTATTTGAGTTTAATGCTTTAAAGTAATTGAATGCATTGGCATGCTTAATTTGAAACACCTCTTCATACATCAGAGATCGATCTGGTTACGCGACCTCCATATCACACGTCACATTATCAATAAATAGATGTTGTTAACAGCAGTATGTTTGAGTTTCACGTCACGTTTTTATACATTTTGTAAATTGCTCCTCTCAACTGTTATTACAAGTTACTCGATTCAGGAATTTTATAGCATTTCGGTTGAGCAATCAACGTTTTCCTGAAACAAAAGGAGTAACACTCGACCTAGTCTTTTATTTTAATAATGGTACGTTGAATTTTAGAAATAAAGACTTTAAAGACAACAAAAGATTCTTGTGGAAGAAAGCCTTGGATAAATCAACAGTTTTGATGAATGATGCGACAATTCGTATCTGGGTGCTTGGTAGGTTCGTGTTCTAAAAATCCAGCGTTTGAATGTTTTGACAATTACATATTATTTGGTTACACAGAGCTCGGGTCAAGAGTTCAGTTTACTTCCATAAGGCCACTAATAATATGTGCTATCGTCCCTAATGTTGAACTACTGACCAGAAGAATGGCAGCCACTCAGCATCATCCAAGCTAAGGGATTGACTGTCACTCTTATAACGCACGCACAGCTTAAATTGTAGGCTTTATTTTTAGGTATCACGCGAATTCGAACCCAGGTAGCCAGCCAGAGCTCTACCACAGGGCGCACAGTTTAATTGTAGTTATTCAGTTAAATGTGCAAGTTTCGGTAATTTATTCTGCTTATTTGTCTGGCGTACAAAACGCGTGTTTCCCTCATTTTAACTGTTCGTATATATCTTATCAATTACGATTTTTTAATATCTCAGTAAGTCTGCGAGTCACCTATATTTATCATTAACTTCAGATCAAAGCAAACTATTTATATAGATCAATACCCCCGCCGTTAGCGACATTTTCCATGTATATAACAATATCGTCTACATTTATTGAACAACAAACATCAAGACGCGTAATGCTTTCTACGGGTTCAGATTTGCAGTTTGGGTAAGAGCCACGTGATCTTCGACACCAACAAAAATTTTGATAAATCAATATGGCGATTTTTCTATTTGTTGTATGTACATCTTAGCCTAATCACAGGCGGAAAATGACAACATAAGCTCTGTACACACGATCAAGCATGTGATTTTCTGCATGCGCGCGCACGACTACTATGTGCATACTGAATGTGGGGGAGAGGGAGTAGGGTAAGCGACAAACACAAACAAAGAACCGGTTGACTCATATCACGTGACATTCCATCTGCCATCTGTTACGCTGCATGTGAGCCAATGAAAGATTCAGTTGGTAACATTTTAACAACAAAGGCGGCAGTGAATGAAACGCGTACCATATGAAGCAAATACGTAGAAATAAAGATAAAACTTTAACACGCGTAAGTGTGTGTGAAACAAATATTAGAACGATAATTTACATAACTGTAATTAGTATTTGCATTTTATATATTTATGGCAAAGCTGTCGCCGTCCCTGATTTTGAACTACTAGCCAGAGGGAAGACAATCAGTCAGTAGCATCCACCATTCCATAATATATAGATTGACTGTCACTCTTATAACGGATAATATTTTTTGGTATTCCATAAATTCAAATCCAGAGATCTGCTTCGGGACAAACCAGCTTCTGACTGTGACTGTTTAAGCTAGATGCGTCACACTTGATCTAATTGTTTGTTTTTGAATTTCGCGCAAAGCTACACGAGGGCTATCTGCGCTAGCCGTCCCTAATTTAGCAGTTTAAGACTAGAGGGAAGGCAGCTAGTCATCACCACCCACCGCCAACTCTTGGGCTACTCTTTTACCAACGAATAGTGGGATTGACCGTCACATTATAACGCCCCCACGGCTGAAAGGGCGAGCATGTTTGGTGGGTCGGGGATTCGAGCCCGCGACCCTCAGATTGCGAGTCGAGCGCCTTATCCACCTGGCCATGCCGGGGCCCACTTGATCTAATAGCATCATCTCAGATTGAGATTATTTTACAACACAGTTGAAAGGTTTCAACGTTCGGTACGACATACATCGATCATTCTACCATAACATGGAAACAAAATACGATAATTTATTTTAAGTTAAAGAGTACTTGAACTATGAAAATATTTTATTTTAATAAGAGTGAAAACTGTCTGCCTACTTAAAGAGATACTCTTTATTTTGTAATTACTTGATAAAAAAAATGTGCTAAAAACATTACGGTGTACGGGTCCATGAACCTATTTCCCATAACGCCATGATGTGCACGTGTTTCGAACAAGGCTAGTGATTCCTGTATATCTTCCCTGTCATTTAGCCAGAACTGAGTCAGCTGGTAAGTTTTTGCCCGTTCAACAGCTGAACAAAACCAATGAACTTACCCTGTCACTGTGCCGCTGCCCAGCCCGGCAGACTAAGAAACTTTCCCCGGGCAACCTACGGCCTTGAGCAGAACCAAGGTCAACGGCCTCGCCTGTGCTTTACGTAAGCTTGCAGCACATTCTGACGATTCTCCATCACTGTCAATATGTGCGCATGCTCCACATTCCCTACCTCACCACTACATCGTGACGGACGGCCATTTTTTTTTTTTTTGTCCTCGCCCGCAATGTACACTGACACAAGTAGCAAGTACATGTCTGTTACAGGAGATCGGTCCGTACAAAAACGGCAATAGTTACTACACAATCTTGAAGCTTCAAGCTCCTCTCGCCTCTATTCCAAAGTATAAAATGTCAGAAACAACAATGGTATATACAGGTTTACGCTTCAATAGTCGATGTGTTTGGTTGTATAAACGCCAGGTGCCATGACAACGAGCGGAAATGGACATCTTCAGTGAAATAAACATAAGAATTAGCTTAGCGAATCTCAATATACAGTATTGAAGCATTTCACTGTACTACTACTAACACGTTTCTTAGTTACTGTATTTTTAACTTATTCATTATCAATTATTACTAACATTTATTGATTATGATGCTTTTACTCTTGTTCATTGTTCAAACGTTCCTAATAAATTTGTTTCGAATTTTAATCATGTGTTTACTTTATAGAAACTTCTCCTAGTTCTGCACTTACTGTTATATATAACAGATCTGTAATTTTGTTTGTATATGCAACCATTTTGTCTATATGGTCACTTCACACTTACACAATACTTAGGATAAAAGTAAACTCGGCAAATATCGAACCTCCACCTATAAAGCAAGAAACATTAAATGCTAATTTAACTTTACAGTTATTTAGATATGAGAAAACCAAAATCACTATTATATAATGATGTCAGTTACCTCCACAACCCCCCAGTGGCACAGCAATATGTCTGCGGAGTTACAACGCTAGAAACCGGATTTCGATACTCGTGGTGGGCAGAGCACAGGTGGTCCAATGTGTAGTTGTGTGCTTAACTGCAAACAAACGAGACATCAGTTTATTTGGCCTGGCATGGCCAGTGGTTAGGGCGCTTGACTGAGGGTCGCGGGTTCGAATCCCCGTCCCATCAAACATTCTCGCCCTTTCAGACGTGTGACGGTCAATCCCACTACTCGTTGGTAAAAGAGTAGCCCAAGAGTTGGCGGTGATGACTAGCTGCCTACCCCTAGACTTTCACTGCTAAATTAAGGACGGCTAGCGCAGATAGCCCTCATGTAGCTTTGCGCGAAATTCAAAACAAACCAAATCAAACCTCCACAGTTCATTTGTATGTTAATCAAGCATCTGACGAACCGTCACGTGATCTGAAATGTCTAAGTTATATAAGTGTGCGTGTGTTTGTATATATATAAAAGTCCTTAACAGTTTTGTCTCAGTTGTCACTCGTAAGCGAATCACAGAGTGTGAAGAGCACCAAATTTTTCGTGGTCTGTAAACCTCTGAGAAGATATATAAATGTGTCACTCACGTGGAGAGCCATTGAAGGAGGTGGCTGTCCATGTTTTCAGAATTCATGGATTTCACTTTAATAAGGAGTTTGGTAAACACGAAAACAAAGAGCGTCTAGAACCAATATTCCTTGAAATTAATGTTAAAAAGATCCTGGGATATCTTTGGTCACCCCATTGAAAAAACCGATTCTAGAGCATTTTGGAGTAGCGTGACGAGCACCCCATATATGCTCGACAGGACTGAACGTACAGACCATTACGTTCGGACAATTCCGCTTCTTCAAAGAATATATATATACCAGTTTAGCACCGTAAGGTCGGACATTATCATTACTAGGCTGGAGTTAAGACCAATTGGATCAGCATTAATTGTACCATTCTGCAAGATACAGAAGTCGATACGTCCACCACCCGCATGTTCCTATGTGAAAATGGATCTGGATTTCGTTCCTGATTCTAGCCAAATGAGTTTCATCAGTAAAAATATATTACTCCAGATGCCTTCCAGCGGAAGTGTTCACAACACTATTGTAGTTTAGTGCCTTGTTATGAATGGAATACAAGTCATTGCTGGTCGTCTGGCATATAGACCAGTCTTATGAAGTCTTTTTTCTAACTTTCTGTAACCTGAAACGACATCCAGTTGTGGCTGCGAACATATGATTTAGAAACTAAGCAGGTGTCGACAGTGATTGTCTGCTGACAATATGAATGTCGGTCTTCTTTATTTTGATGTCCAAGCAATTGTATCATTAGTTTAGAAGCAGTAAACAAAATACCGATAACGATACTCTCAGGTATCTATGGTATCAAGTTCGCAACAGTCTGTTGTGATTGGCTAGTTTCCATTCCTCCAATGGGTCTTCACATCAGGATTTAGCCATGGTTCATGAACAGTTTGAAGTACTTTAAGTTCTGCGATTCATTTCAAAGTGGCAACTGAGATACAATTCTGTGATTTTGATTGTTTGTTGGATCTTGGGCAAAGCTACACTAGCGCTATCTATGCAAATTGTGGGATACCACCGTATATGTGTGTATGTATAATGATACTTCCATCTTGAAGTGAAACCTTGAATTGCAGTTTATATATATATAATTTGCATCTTAGTTCATAATGTCATGGCTGATCATCAGATGTCTCATTTCCTTAACAATAACAATAAACTGTGAGAAAAGACATGACTTGCATTATTTCACAATAATTACCCTTACCATACCTGTAATGTTATAAATTCCTTTTATCATTTTCTTTGTGTAGTTTTATAACTCGCATAATACTTAGTATAATATTATAATTTGATTCCACAGAACTACCAATGTGTTTCCTGACACTTAATACTTAAATAATACTTATTAAGACATCAAACATCATAACTAAGTAACTGCTTAACACTTACATAACACCAAACTCTGTAATCAAATAACCACTTAACACTTGATAAAATAATAAACTCAGTGACCAGAGAATCACTAACCTACCCGTCTACAATTACTTAATGCATACATAATACTTAACACACAATGAACTCAGTAATCAATAAACAACAACTACCTAACATTCACATAACACTTAATAAGACACTAAACTCAGTAAACAACCACCTCTATCTGTCTACAGCCACTTAACACTTGCATAACACTTAGTACGATACTAAACTAATTAACCAAAGTACCATTGTCTATATTCATTTCATATGTACATAACACTTAATATGACACTAAACTCAGCAACCATAGAACTACTCCCTACCTGTCTACAGCCACATAAACTTAATATAGATTGTTATTCAAGTATTAAGTGGCTGTAGACAGTGGTTCTTTGGTTACTTGGTTTAATGTGAGTTTAGTGTCATATTTTTAAACAAAGAGCTACTCCCTACCTGTCTACAGCCACATAACACTTAATAAGATACTAAATTCAATAACTAAAGAGCCACTTCACATTTTCATAGCATTTAATTATACAGTAAACTGTAACCAAAGGACCACGTATCTGTCTACAGTCACTTAACACTTAAAAAGCACTGATGTAATAATAAATTCAACAGTAAAGAATCTTTACCAATCCATGTGAAGCTTAGTCTCGCCACCTGTTTGTTCGTTGTTGGAATTATATTTGGTTAATTACATGTAAGAAGATTATAACTTAATTTCTTTTTAAACTGACATTTAATGCTAAGTTACGTTAATGAGTAATAAATGTTCATTAACGTTTTCTCTATAAGGCCACTTACTATGTTCAGCTGAATCATCAGGATTATCAAGCAAATGAGCCACATGTACCGAGTGTCAAATTTCTTTCTGACTATTACGATTCTTCTTTCATTTGGAAACAACTTGAGTGATACCAGCGTCGTTAATATTACTGGTCTAGGTTAAAGTAATATATTTATGTCTTTCATTATGTTCTGGCTTCGGTTTGGAGAGAATGTCTAAATATTACGAAAACACGTTTGATTCTACCATTACATATCGCTATGAGAAAAAACAAACTAGGCCCCACTTGTAGGATAATACGACCACAAGACCAGATGTAAAATTTCAGTTACTGTACGTATTTTTATTGCTACTGAAACATCATACACACGTGCAATAACAATATTGAAATAAAGGAAACGATTATAGGCAATTTTGTTTATACTATACAAATTTCCAGGCAGTTGATATACAGTTTGTTTGTTTAGCATTTCGCGCAAAGCTACTCGAGGGCTATCTGCGCTAGCCTTCCCTAATTTGGGCTACTCTTTTATCAACGAATAATGAAACTGGACATTACATTATAATGTCCTCACGGCTGAAAGAATGAGCATGTTCGTGGATGGGATTCGAACCTCAGATTGCGAGTCGAGTGCCATAACCACCAGGCCTATATATAAAAGGTAAATAAAACTATATAGTCTGCGGAAACTTTATATTATGGTGATTTAATACATCAAGTAATGAAAATTCACCTGGAATATACAATCACATAATTCAGACCTGAGTGCTTGGTTATGGACTTATTGTGTATAATCCGTGTGTATTATCTTATTCTTATCAACTGAACTTCCCTTTAGGTGTTGCTTCTACTGACGGAAACGGCAAATGTTACAAAAGCCCCTCGAGAAGAACACTCCCTCGTTCATAAGTCGGATGTGGCAAATTTACTTGACTGGAAACTACACAAACAACGTGTGTTCAACGGAACAAAATACGTACTAAATTGGCTGAAGGAAAAGGGTCACGTTTTTCATGTCTTGCGCCGTCTGTGTTTAAGTGTGATGTTTTCTACGAAATCCCACCCCTACAGTCAACAACAAGGTCTCGTGACGGCTGGCACCCATGGGGTCAAGAAGTGGCAGAAAGGTTCACCTGGGGCACGTAGACGTTTCTACAGACAGGCATATTTGGTTGTACTAGGCACGGTTTGTTGACCGTCTTCCGAGTATACATGTCGCTCCAAGCTCATCCAGCTCAGCGCGTTTTTTACAGCATTAACTTTGTAAAAGATCCCTTCTACGACAAGAGAGCACGTGGTGTACAAACAGGAAACAAGCCACCTGGTGAATAGTTCATCGTTCTTTCAGTGCAGCCAAGAGAAGGGATGATGTCACAACGTTATACAAAAATCACCAATTGCAAAACAGAAAAAAAAAATGTTTGATTAATTAACGCGCTTAATAAAAAAACTTACAGTTCATTTTTATTAGTATTTATAAAATACGTTATTTTAAAACGACTAAGAAATTTTATTCTAACACAATTCCACCTGCAATGCGTCATACAATTTATGACGATCTCTCAAAAATCATATTCAGTGACAATGCTCTTTTCATAAAGAAGATAAAATGTGAGAAGTTATCGGTATTATAATCTGTTGTGGAACGGATCCATGCTGGTTATTTTTCTAGGTTACAACATAAAAATAACATCGATGATTACACATACACCTCCGTTTATCATCTAGTGTAGTGATGCGCAAATTTGTTTTATGGCGCCCCCCTTTCTAAACATGCATCTTGTTGCGCCCTCTCAGCACCCCGTATAACTATTTGTGATACACTGAACATGTCATTTTCCCATGTTAATTGTTGTTACTATATTACTTAATGGTAGCAGTATTTGTAAGGTAGTTTTTAAATTTTTATTTTTAAATGTATACTTTCAGATATAATTTATTTGCTCCTACAGTTATAGTTCCCCCTCCACTACCGACTCTCCGCGTCCCCGTTGAGGGCTCACGGTTTGTGTATAATGAATCTGGTGCGTGGCAGTGCAATTTCAACTTTTAGTAAATTATGTTTCATCTGCTTGCTACCAGCAGGTGCTATGTAACAAAACTAATTAGCCCTAAATATGACGGATACTAGTCCTGCATTACTTTGAGCTATGTTTGGTAGAGGTGTAAGAATATTCGCACAATAGTATAGGATAAGGTTTTAAAAAACTGCACACACAGTTTTCTCAATGTGGCGAGTTAGGAATAAAATATTACGGGCACTGTTAATAGCTATTGTAATGTTTCTCTAAACGTTTTATTTAAGACAGTTTTCCAGTTTTAACGTTACGGCCTGGTGGTTAGGGCGCTCGACTCGAAATCTGTGGGTCGCGGGTTCGAATCCCCGCGTCACACCGAACATACTCACTCTCTCAGCCGTGGGGGCGTTATAATGTTACGGTCAATCCCACTATTCGTTGATAAAAGAGTAGCCCAATAGTTGTCGATGGGTAGTGTTGACTAGCTGCTTTCCCCCAAGTCTATCACTGCTAATGTACGGGCGACTAGTGCAGATAGCCCTCGTGTAGCTTTGCGCAAAATTCGAAATAAACCAATTCAAAGTTATACACTTTCCATCGGAGGAAGAGGGAGGTCTTTTGTACCTGACCCTCCCTGATCTATTAAGTCCAAAATCCCGAATATTTTCTATCAATAAGGGCAGTGTTTCGTTTGTTTGCTTGTATATTTTGATAAAATAGAAGAACGTAGTTATTCAAATTATTTCAATACTCATGCACGAACTTTGACGAACTTGAGTTGAGAGGTATTTCTTACAATAAATTGTCGCGAGAACAACGCAATAAAGATGAATCACGCCTAAAGCAGTTTTAATTAATGAAACATGTAGTGCTTATTATCGTCTTCATTTACTACTTAGCATTTCATAGAAACAATAATTCAGCTTCAAATCGTTAGTATATGATTACTAAAAACTAAGGAACGACATTCCTAATAGATCTGTCAGGCTATTTGCTTCCTACGTGTTATTTAATCATTCCATCTTTTCGTTTCTGTAGACTTAAATATGCCGAGAGATAAAAATGTCAGTAATCAATACAAATGTTGATCGCGCAAAGGAATAAACTCTCCCAACAATATGTTGACTACAGCTAATCCACGATTTTTTTTTTACTAACGTAAAAGGTTTGTTGTTGGTGATTGTTATTCTATACTTCAAGCAACGTGACAATAAAATTTAAAATTTTAATTTCTGAGACCTTAAATTTGATTTCAATAATTAACAGAAGGCGCTCTTTGTTGTAATCAAATGTTTCAAACTGTCGCTTCATTTTCTTGTATATAAATTGATACTTCATTGAACATTATTCCAGACTTTGTTGTACAGGACTGTCACAAAAACGTTTTCGTATGAATAAACAATCTGTTGCTTTGTCAGTTGGGTACAGGTGTATAAAAACATATGCATAACATATTTATGAAAGAAAACGAACATAGGCGGCGCTCCAAGGTATCCTTGAAATCGTATTTGCTTGCTACATATTATTAGGAATTGCAGTTCGATGTTTGACTGATGTCAGTGCTCAATCGTTTACTGGTCAGTTAGTAGGATTGTTGCATCTACCCAAATGTTAACACTTGAACAAAAAATCATATTCGATATTACGTTATAAACGTCAATAAATATATGGTTCGTGCTGGTGTCTATGATGTCGTATGGACGGAGAGCGTACTGAACGTTTGCAATGTCAGCTTGCAGCGTTAATGCGTTCTGCCAAAGATGTAGGTTATATGGTTTTTCTACCACCCATACGCTTGTATCCAAACCTATTTTGTGCCAGCCTCGTTTTTAAGGCTTGTTACTTACAAATGAAGAGTTGTACGAAACATTACCATTAGAGATTCTTTCTTATACCCAATTGAAATACCATAAAATTTGCTTGATTTTCGCATGTTTTTCCATGGTTATTACAAAAGTTTCTCACGGTTACGTTGTGGAATATTAGCTTATTACACAGTTATCCATAGTTATGCTGTCGGGCATTAGGTTACTATACAGTTATCCATAGTTATGATATCGGGCATTATCTTATTACACAAGTTCTACATAGTCAGGTTGTTGGGCATTAAAAATTAATGTCGTGATAATTTATCATTACTATTATCAAAAACAGAAAAAAAACTGGATATTCAAATTCTTTACGATTAACATAAAAGTAAACAATTGAAATGTCAAAACTCAAAGTAAGAAAACTGAACTACAGTATAATTATTTCATATAAAATAATGATTATAATTATAATGATTGCATACAAATATTTAGTTTTGAACCTACCCTTGATTAAAAACACGAATCAACCTACTTTATTTTACATGTTTTACACGTTATGAATATGTTATCTTCTAATAAATACAAGCAAATTTTGTTGTTAAAGATAATGTTAAGTTCCTCGTAAGGTAGCGCACGCATGAAGCATGGAATAGCTGGTAAATTAGCACATTTCTCTTTACCGATCTTTATGTAAAGTAGTTCATTAAAATGTCACGTGTTTGTCAGATGTTCATTGTTCGTATGTGTTTAAACCTCGAATCTTCGGAACATGAATTGCGAAACAAGTATCTACTGACATGATAATTAAACTCCTTAATTACTCTTTTCCGTCCACATTAAGTTGTTGAATAAGAAATTCTTGTTTCACAAATGAAGTTATTTTTGTTAACATATCTAAAATTTATATGATAAAAATAAACAATCTATAAAGACGTAGAAAACTAAAGTATCAATTTAAAGAATGATGGAAAAATCGCTTTAATCTTTTAATATTCCATGTACTTTAATAACTTTAGTTTCAACATGTATACAATGTAACGAATTTATTATTATATATACACCTGGAAA
>NW_013666428.1:92671-94166 GCF_000517525.1 Limulus polyphemus
CACACCTGAACGCTCACATCCTTTTAATTATGTTTGAAATTATGAACATTGCTCAACATCATGAAAATTAAACCTTATTTTCAATAAGCAATCCTGAAAAATATTTGGGGGTGCTTAACTTTTTTCCAGGTGTATATTTATTTTAATATCAACGTTTATTTACATTAAGTTTATATTTAAAAATATGCATAGCTTATAGTGTTACATATGTATTGCGAAACTCCCGCCTATTCTCCAAAGTTGTAGAAAATTCTCGAGAGCAAGAATCAACAATATATAATCGCTTAAATGTAGCTCAGTATTGTTACGTAAAACTGAAAATTCGAGAAAGCCTCCACACGCCTATAAATATAACCAACGCGACGAGCCAAAAAGATAGTATCTATTATTAGTTTGCTACAAACTTCGGAAGCTATAACTGTTATTGTTATAACGCTTATCAAACGGAAAACTTCAGATATTTAACCAGGGGCATTTACAAAATTCGAACATCACAAATCATTTAACTTCAGTGGATTCTCATCGGACATTAGTATTTTTACGAAAACATTATATAAATTCATCGTGGAAAACTCGGTGTGTGTGGCTGGTAAATAACGAAGAACAAAGCTAGCTAGCTTCCTGTTAAGTGAATTATACCTACGTCAATTCGTAATGAACTCCTCATTGTGAACCCTCGATAAGATATCGAAGAAGTTCCAGACTAGAAAGAAGACTTTATATTGCTTGTAAGTTTGTGAAACTTTTGTTTATAAATCATTGTTTGTAATAACTATTTGTAATAACTGTTATTGTAAAGAGTATTTTTGTGTGTATATTAAAACATATTTGCGTTAAAAAAGAAAACTGTGTGTATTAATCTTGTTGGCAAATAGCATAGACTGACTATATATCGGCTTTTACTTAATTGCTAAATCCAAAGTACAATTTAACTACTAAATGTAAAGTATCATTTAGCTCGGTTTCAGACCATTTGAAATTATAATACATAACAACAATTTTTTTACAAGTTTCATTCTCCTTTCGCTTTTACCCTTCTTCTGGTGGCTCAGCTGTAAGCTTTAAGGCTTATCATGCTAAAATTACAAGTTAGATCCCTACGGTGGGCAAAACACAAACAAATTATTTTAGAACTTCACAATTATTAACAAACAAAAGACCTTTTAAATTGTTCTGTTTTCCTGCCCGTTTTTTTAAAGGTGTGGCGATACGATTTATGTATCTTCACGAAGTTTGGCAAGCTTTCAGTAAACATTATAAGTTTTTTGTTTTTGTACAAAAAAAATCAGAATTTATGATAAAGTATTTTTGCTAAAATTAATGATTCAATAAAAGAAGATGAGCATTGAGTACTACATGTTGTCTTCACTTCTTTTATCAAAAACTTTACATGCAAAGTAATATAACAAATTAACAATAACAAAATATATAGACAGATATTAACTTTTTATATTTTACTTCTCTTGTCAACTGCCACTTAGTTGATCAAACCTGA
>NW_013666428.1:95166-111497 GCF_000517525.1 Limulus polyphemus
CAAACTTTGTAACAAACCGTTGGTAAAGCTTTTGTATCTAGATACGTATCGTATCGCGGCATCAATATCTAAATACGTACCGTATAGCGGCATCAGTATTTAGATACCTATCGTATTGACTACTATGATGCGATACGCACTCCTAGTTTCTTATTTAATTTATGCATAGTAGGTGTAGAGACTTAAGAAACGTCGAAATACAGTTTCATTTCAGAGGACGTTACACGATCTCCCTACACTCTCAATTTTACATTTTAAAATTACAATTCAACTATTTTTTGCAAGTATTAATAATTTGTTAGTCGTATTACTAGTATACATATGTAAATATTTTTCTGCAAAGTAAAAGTAATATTTTCATTCTTCAAGTCAGTTAAGCATAGTTTGTTTACGACATTAATATATAACACATTGTAGAGACGTGTGGGCCATTCGGATGTTACCAAACAATATTTATTAACGCTAGACTCAGACATTGGTTTGTTTGTTTGTTTTGAATTTCGCGCAAAGCTACACAACGGCTATCTGCGTTAGCCGTCCCTAACTTAGCAGTGTAAGACTAGAGGGAAGGCCATCACCACCCACCGCCAACTTTTGGGTTACTCTTTTACAAACGAATAGTGGGATTGACCGTCAAATTATAACGCCCCCACGACTGAAAGGGCGAGCATGTTTGGTGTGACGAGGATTCGAACCCGTGACTTTCAGATTGCGAGTCATACCGGGCCAGCAGACAGTGGTTCCCAGTGCTTTAATATACATGTACGATATTGCTAAAACGTTACATGCTTAGTGCAATAAGAACAGAGGGTAGGGCGCCTGCCCCCCCCCCCCTCCCATTCCAGCATTTCAATAACTTTTTGTTACAAGTCATCGAAAAACAATACCTGATATATAAACAGTTACATCCACGTAATACAGCATATAACACAGGTCAAATATCACCTTTTGCGTATCATGGACACAATCGTCATACTCGCGATCATCTATCAGTGGATACAGTACCATGTGCTAAAACATTAAACATTTGTTAAAGCAAGGAACACAACTGTCAGTGGAACTGAATTGGGTTTTTCTTTATTATGAAAACGGACAGTTATTAATATTTTATATTTTTCAATTCTCACACTCTGGGAAACGATGCCCAAAGTAGTGGTGGATATCTGAAACAAATACTACACTCGGTATAAAAAGATTAAATTCATTTCTTCCTTGAAAGTAGTCCCCAAGTGACTCAGTAGTAAGACTGAAGGCTTGTAACGCTAAAAACCGGGTTGCGATACCAATGGTGGGTACAGCACAGATAGGTCATTGTATAGCTTTGAGCTAAGTAACAAATAAACACTAAAACTGATGAGTACTGTGGGCATTGAGTCAAAATAGGGAATTTGTAGCTTGAAAAAATAATGTAGACACTATTTTCAGTCTAGGTTGTTAATTTCTTTTAAAGTTCCTAGTTGTAGACTTTGAAATATAATTTATGCATTTTGATTCAATTGTTACTGTATTTTTACCATCCCTATTCCCCTTTTTAAATTAACAGTTTTTGATTATCTTGTGTTAATATATATAAAAACATCATAAATAACTTTAATCTTCCCGAAAGGTGGCCTAAAGCCGCCTAGAGGGGTCACCCGTTTTAACCACTCGCACCAGCATACAGTAGTGTGTTGTCTGTCAGCCAGTAGACACTAAAATGACGTCACATAAAGGACGTCTAACGTTGCAATTTGTACGTCAATAAAACGTGTGCATGTCATGAATCACGAGAAGAATTATGCACTCTGTAGGCTACAACACT
Source organism: Limulus polyphemus (assembly GCF_000517525.1). Taxonomy (NCBI): domain Eukaryota; kingdom Metazoa; phylum Arthropoda; class Merostomata; order Xiphosura; family Limulidae; genus Limulus; species Limulus polyphemus. The sequence continues at coordinate 96,968 of NW_013666428.1, forward strand.
TCCAAAGCAAGAAATATAAATATTTGTTACACTTAATTTTGGTTTTATTTACTCTTGAAACATAACACTTTCGGCGACCATGCGGAAGTACATTTAGTTGTATGAAGTTAGTAATCCAAGTGTAAAAATATGACCCATATAAAACATACGCTGTATCATCTACGATAATAAATATACTAAATTAAATACAATTTTATGTTAAGTCAGCATAATACAACCAACCACGTGGACTGGAAATGATTTCCTTACCCGTAACCTTCCTCGTGATCTAGTGATATATTTCCAGTTTCATTAGATCAACAATTTTTAATGTTATTTAATTAACTGTGTTCCAGTCATCATCTGAAACACAAATAGCAAATTATTCGTTAAAAAAACTTTACGATAAATAAATACCATATGTTTAAGGCTTATCTACAAGAAGAGAAAATATAATAAAAAAATACATAGAATGTAGTGTAACATTCTCTCCACGTTGTAAATTAAATAATCTTACGAGAACAGAAGACAGAATAGAAAAAATCGATAAATTTGAGATTTATAAAATTCCTTGTATCTGTGGTCGAGTATATATATTGGCCAAACGTGTAGAAATTTAAAATTCACGATCAAGGACCATAAAAACACGGTAGAAAAATATAAAGTAAATGAATCGCTATTAGCAGAACATGTGGCGGAAACATCTCATGTTATAGACTGGAATAACACTAAGTTGATAAGTCAACATCTCATGTTATAGACTGGAATAACACTAAGTTGATAAGTCAACATCTCATGTTATAGACTGGAATAACACTAAGTTGATAAGTCAACATCTCATGTTATAGACTGGAATAATACTAAGTTGATAAGTCAACATCTCATGTTATAGACTGGAATAATACTAAGTTGATAAGTCAACATCTCATGTTATAGACTGGAATAACTAAGTTGATAGAACAGGTAGAATTTAAAATTGAATTAAATTTCAGAGAAACTATTGAAACTGAAAAAAAACAAAAAAACAAAGATATTGTATTAAACAGGGAAGCCACTCCTGATCTAGAAATAATAAAGTAGTAGACAGATGTTTTGTTTAAGTCTAGATGGCGTTATTGGTATGTAAATAATTACGTGGGTATATAAGTCCCAACCATGCATTTTTTAAGGCCAAGTTACTGTTTTTAATAACTGTTTATTGTGCAATGATTTTAACGTTGTAAATAAATATTTGTTATTAGTTATACTTAATTAAAAACAAACATTTGATGAAGATATTTTATAATTTCAATGCTACAGTGTAAAGATCATCTCTTCAATATTTAAGATTAAGTCATCTTAAGTAGATCATAAAACGTTCATTTTAATATATATATTTATTCTGGCCTGAGCTATTACAGTTTAGAAGGTCGTGAACTAAAATATAAATTCAACATTACCAAAATCAAAGAAGTAGCAACCAGAACTAAATGAACGTCGAGAAACAACTAGAAAGAAGTCAATCTTGGATATGAAAGTACACGTGGCCATTCATATGAACCGCTTTATATTCAATTTTTCTATATTTTGTAACGCGTATTATTACTTATTTATTGTTACTTTCAGTAACGGTACTGGTTGTATTATTTAGTGTATCGAATATCTTTATTTATTTTGTTCTTGTTGTCCTTCTTCTTCTTATCATTATTATTATATTTCTATGATAGAGATTAGTTTGAAGTGTATATGTATTTAGGACTAACCTGTATCTCCTAAGCTGACCGAACCTCGTGACATATAATTGGAATTATGGGCTAAAATATCTTAACAGCGAGGGTACACAACTGACGAAACAATGCATTATAAACTTTATAGCTTGAAACGTATGAAAAGCGTATTTAATTAGCTGATTTTTTTTTTTTTTAAGTTTCGCTCTAAATACATAACTTGCTCTGATTGGAAGTAATTATTAATTGCAGGCGTGTCTGGACTGTGAAACTGAGGATTCATGATTTCCGATCCGTTACTGCAAAAACGCGCTCACCACCATGGGTTAACTATAAAAGTTACGGCCAAAACGTACCTTTTGATCACACAAGAGTAGCCCTGGAGTTGGCGGTGGGTGCTATTGACTAGCCGCCTTTCTTTTAATCTATCGGTTCAAAATTAGAGACTGAGATGCACCGCTAATTCTTGCGTAACTTTGCGCAAACTTCTGAAACAAGCAAAACGTTTTTTTCTTTTATATTAGTATTCGTGAGATGTCATAAAATGGAGGTAACATACAATTACAGATGCAAAATTTAAACACGATCATTAATACAGGGGCCCGGCATGGCCAGGTGGTTAAGGCAATCGTCTCGCAATCGGAGGGTCGCGGGTTCGAATCCCCGTCACACCAAACATGCTCGCCCTTTCAGCCGTGGAGGCGATATAATGTGACGGTCAATCCCACTATTCGTTGGTAAAAAAGAGTAGCCCAAGGTGGTGATGACTAGTTGCCTTCCCTCTAGTCTTACACTGCTAAATTAGGGACGGCTAGCGCAGATAAGCCCTCGTGTAGCTTTGCGCGAAATTCAAAAACAAATAAACAAATTAATACAGAGGGGTATTATTCTGGCATAATGAATCTCTTATTTTTTTTACGCTCGGTGAAAAGCAGCTGTCGCCTCATTAAGCCAAGATTATTACTCAGAAAAGAAGAAAATCAGCTCGCGCTAGCCACGTGCAAGATAGTTTACCTATCGTTGGTTCTGCGCCCTACACATGATCTACGTTTATCTGTAAGCAAACCGAGTAATCTCGCTTACCAATCACGAAGAGAAGAATAACATGACGTCACTTATGGTAGATGAACAGCAAGAAACTGAATATGAATGTAGTTTGAGTTCTTAAAGTTCTAACTTCTCAATTGTTCTCCAGCCCATAGCAATGTACTGCAACTATAATTCTTACATTCTTGACAAAAACAACTAAAGTCAACTAACTTGGTCCGCATGAATGGATACAGAAATTACCTACTTATACAATGTTAGCTTTTTAACCTCAATAACCAACCCTATGTAGTAAGTGTAAACTAACACCGGAGTTTCTATACCATAGTAAACTAACTCGAACCATACCATTAACTACAAGGAAAATGCAGACACTTCGTATGATAAAACTTAACTCATGTGACTAATTCCACGATAAATAATAGTATCTTAACACAATTAAGCAAATACTTAACCAACATGATTAACTATAAAATATAACAAAGGCCCATTATCCAATTAAAATAACTTTACCCATTTGAATAGTTAACTCAACGTGCATGATTAATTGAAATAAGCATTATTTTTAACTCTTAACATAAGAAAATCTAGCTATCTTCTTGTTTAATAGAAGGTTTAGACAGAGGGTATTGTACTTGATTGAACACTTTTGTGGAGTACATCCGCCATAGAAATGTTTGGACTACGAGGAAAATCTGCCCGAAACGACCTGCGTAAACAGCTCGAAACGCCGCGTCCAAAAACTTCCGCAGAAATCTCCAGTCCAATCTAGCAATGCCTCATATTGTATTCAACTGTAAAATGCATTGTTTGGTCTTCATTACCTCGGTAATATTTGGTAACTTGAACCATATGCCTTAAATAAAACAATGTGTTTTGTTTGTAATAGTTATCAACATGTTATATTAATTATTGTTTGTCGTTTTTCATGGTTATCTAAAGTTTTATTGATCCAAACGAAAGACAGTAATGGTATTATACAATTAATTGATTCTGGAAAAAAGGAGCATTTAGAAGCTTTATAAATGTATTAATGTATAATAGTACGTATATCTATTAGCGACCACTAAAATTTTGCTATTAACCTTGTAGTCCCTCAACAGCGAACACTTCTCATTCCAAATTATCACCTGCATGCAACTTCAACTCGCTTCCGCTCCAAGGTATAACGGCCCTCTGGTGTCGGCGCAGCTGTGTACTATCTTTCTTACTCATAACCATTATTAGTCCTTTGTTTGTTTTTTATAACTAACATATAACCCCATTTCTTTTCGGTGTGGAGTATTCCTTCATGTAGAATAACGGTTGAGATTTTTTAAACAGATATGCGAGTCCGTTGTTACATACAACTGTAGTTGCAAATAAACTAGGTGGCAAGATTGAAGTAATTAAGTCATGTCAGACCAGAAATCTTAAATAAAACATTTTTTTATGAAACTGAATCATGCATTTATGATCACTTAAATTATTAATTAGTTACTATAAGTTTTTATTACTACTTACTAATGAATAACTTGTTCATATGCTACATTTCGGATGCTAATCTGCTGCCATTTTGAAAAAAAAGTCTAGTGTTAGTGATCCAGATTCGATCACAGGCCTTTTTAATAAAAATGTTGATGTCCTGTCCACGCAGTAGTACTTCAATAAACTATATGAATGTTTTGGAATGTTGTATTGAGGTTTTGCTGACGTATTTGCCATATTGACTAAATGTGTTATCAATTAGGTGATGTAGAAGGCTTCTTACATCTTTCTTTGTGAAGTTATATTTTAATCAATCTTTGCTCCATTGAACTTGTGGTCTATATAGCACGTGAATCATGTATAATTTTTCAATATTATTTAGTTCACAGAAAGTACGAAAACAGAAAATCTGTATAATGTAGTTTTTCCCCCTTTTTTAACGATAAATCAATTTTATTTGCTTTAAATATATAAAGTAACAAGACATTCCAAGTTCCCAATATGGTAATACAGTATACATAAAACAACAAATATGTATACAAACATCGGACAAATATTAATAAAAAAGCGTAAGCGATACGCTGCTTGTTGTCTACATTTCTGTGCAGCTGTCTTATGATTTAATCAAGGAAAAAAATTCAAATACCATACATTCTTCCAAGAGTTCCTAAATCAAACATATTTCCCTCGTTATGCCTCACTAATACTGAGGCGTCAAAAACAGGTAACATAATACCATTACTGTGGTGCAAGAAGGTCAAGTCCATCGTGATTCGATAAACGTAGTACACACGTAGACAAGATGACTCAACATGCGTTTAACAATTTATGACACAATTAACATTGTCAGAAGTTTCTGCAATACTATTTATCCAATCACTACACTCTGAGTGGTACAGCGTTAAGTCATTAAACACTTAACCGAAAAAATGAGGCAATATTTTCATTTACAATATTCTGAAGGGCTAGATTTAATCATTCAAACAATCTATCAAACAGCGACATCACATTGTTGACCAAATCTCTAGCATAAGTAAGAATAAAAAAATATAAAAGAAAAAAATGCAATAAATTACTTTTGGTCAGAAATTTTCTTTAAAAAAACATGCCATGCTACAGTACAGCAATATTTATTAAACGCAAAAATATGACTCGAGCCGCGGCAGTAATTCGATACCTACTTGTACCACACAGTTTAATGTCTTCCGGGATGTCACAGTGCAACACATGTACTACCACATATACTAACAGATTTTCTGACAGAAATTAATAACCCTACAAAGGTGTCAGTAGGAGTTTCACGCCTTAAATAAATCACACAGACGAATTTGCGAAGTGTCAAATATCTGGTAAGGGTTCCTTAGATCTTGACACTATTTTCATGAATTTGGCACGTGTATTGCTTTGCTAGAGTTTTCATAACGCCTAACATTATTTTAAGGCCTCTTATAGATACTATTGCTTCAAGATTATTTACAAAATTACCACTTATTGTCAGAAGATTTTGTACGTGATGTTCCTCCAAGGATCTCTTGCAAGTACCGATATACGCGTACTTAAAACATTTTATTGTATTACTGTTTAATACCGCTACATTTTAACCAGGGCTTCTTGTAAACCTTGCTAGATTATAACTTAAAACCTTGGAATTGTTTACAACTTTCTTGCAAGTATTAGTGCACTATTGTTCAAAATATTTCTCTCAAGTATATTGGCATACCATTACATAAAACCTTGGCATTTTTTACAACATATTTTGCAAGGTTTAGCACAACATATTACTTAAAATCTTCTTAATAATTTTAAAATATTTTGCAAGTGTTCCTTCGTTATTATTTTAAACCTTCTCAAACAATTTTGTAAGTATCAATAATTACTTTAAAATCTGACACTCCTTCCATTTTCACACCATTACCTAAAATCACGGAACCGGACGTTATCCAGTTGTTTGAATGTCATACAGTGAACCTGAAATCCAGCGCCACAATAAAAATAAAAAAAGGAAAAAAAAGATAAAATGAAAGATAACACTCTACACTCTGGGACCACGGGTGCGTTATAAGCATGAAGCTCCAATCCCACTATTGTGTCTAACAAGAGTAACCCAAAGGTTGGTGGTAGGCGCAGTTGACTTGCTGCCTTCCCACTAGTCTATGAGTTCAAAATTAGAAACGGCTGGTGCAGATGGCCCTTGAATAGCTTTGCACAATTGTCCGGAAAACAAACAAACCTAAAATGACATACTTCATCAGAACTCTTCCCATAATCCATGAGTCTGAGTAACCGACCGGTATCATTTCGGGCGGCAAAATCTTATCAATTCTATTTTGTTTTGAACATCAGTTGAAAGGTTATGTCATTAGGGAGTTTACGTCACAGAGCAGCTTTTGTGCATAAAATTCGAGCGATAACTTTCGGATTTGGGGGTTTAAGGATGAATGTGTTACTTTTGTGGAATTTCGCACAAAGTTAAACGAGGGCTATCTGCGCTAGCCGTCCCTAATTTAGCAGTAATAGACAAGAAGGAGGGCAGTTAGTCAACACCACCCACCGCCAACTCCTGGGCTACTCCTTTACCAAATAATATAAGATTGACTGATACATTATTACGCCCCCATGGCAGAAAGAGTGAGCATGTTTGGGGATGGGGATTTAGAACTCGTAAACAGCAGATTGCGAGTCGAGCGCCCTAACCACCAGACCATGCATGGGCCAAATGGTTACCCATACGGTAAAGCAGATTGAATATACTTTTTGAATAATCATTTTTTCGTTTGAAACCAAATAAACGTGTTTGCATTTGAAGTTATGGAATGCATACACGATTTCATTGCCAAACGTGTAAAATTGAGTGAAAATTGTGTTTGCATTTCGTTCTGCATTAAAAGTTTATTCTTATATGCTAGTTTCTTCCAAAACAATGCGTAACTTCCAGTAATAAAGTTCAATGTTAGTTAAAAGGACGCCAAATTCTTAAGGAATAACCAGCGTCTTCCTTAATCTTAAACTTTACCATTTTTAACATAAGTTGTGTTATGTGATTATACTGTAACCGTATTTGAATATATATATTATCGTCAGTTTGTTAAGCAACCCCCCCCCCCCAGTGGCACAGCGGTATGTCTGCGGACTTACAAGGCTAGAAACCGGGTTTTGATACCCATGGTGGGCACAGCACAGAGAGCCCATTGTGTAGCTTTGTACTTAACCACAAACAAACAAAATTTTCTGCAATACAGTGTATTATGCAGGATATAATTGCTCTTTTTAAGCGCTTTGCAGGAAAATTCCCTATTTCCTCGCTACTTTCCGCACTCATTTGATTTTTACAATGTATTAATTAACAAACTTTCAGGGTTACTGCTGAGCCACTAGGGAGTAATGCAGAGAATCCAACAATTTTTTTTTTATTCCATTGAAGGAAATAGATTTTTAAACTACGTTGCTGAATGCATCAAATTAAAAAAAAAACATAAACAGATTTCAGGAATAGCTGCTCGTGCTTCACAATTTGGCTAAGAAACTGCAGACACAAACAGTGAAGATACAGGTGTTCTGTTGTGTCTTGCATTTTAGAAGTTTGGAACACAAAAGCGTACACGTTGTATCAACACCAGAACCCTTTTTAAATGCTCGCGAAAGTAAAGTCTGTAAAGCTTTGCTAGGAATACATAATTTTATAGGTTTGACACTGTAAGTGCTTTTGCTGCATGCTTGAGGCAAATCAAAAGCACTGAAACTTCTTAAAGCTTCCACTGAATATATATAAAAATATTTCAATAATTAGGGCAAAAATTGAGAAATTCCATATGTTTTGTTTGGAAAGCCACAGAGTAACACTTGTAACATATATTTGTTTGTTTTTGAATTTCGCGCAAAGCTACACGAGGGTTATCTGCGCTAGCCGTCCCTAATTTAGCAGTGTAAGACTAGAGGGAAGGCATCTAGTCATCACCACCCACCGCCAACTCTTGGGCTACTCTTTTACCAACGAATAGTGGGATTGACCGTCACCTTATAACACCCCCACGGCTAAAAGGGCGAGCACGTTTGGTGTGACAGGGATTCGAACCCGCGACCCTCAGATTGCGAGTCGAGTGCCTTAACCACCTGGCCATGCCGGGCCTAACATATATATATCTTAATAAGTATAACGCAACAGACGAAAACAAGTTGCGTTACTAAATGTTTGTTCAAAAAACGGAGGATTCGTCCATTTTGCCTCCTTGGGTTGATAGCCTTTATAAAATTGTTCGATACCAAATCACCTGACGGGCACCTGGAAGAGATGTTTTTAACAACTTCTTGATATTTCGTCTCCTGATGGCCATGGATTGATTATTAAAGACTTAGATGTAACTGAGAATTATTGACGGGATGGACAAACCACTCCTGGAGATGTTTTCTTTTTAATTTCTATCATGTATCTGTGTCCGTGAGTGCAAAATGTGTCTTCAAAATGGTCTGAACTACACAGGTATTTGTAAACTGAAAACATGTAACAACCAGAGGAATGAGACAGACCCTTCTGATGGGTGGTCAGATGACATCGAAGAAAATGTTTGCGATAAGGTCTGAGACACTGATAAATATATATTCACATTTAAGTACTTACCTATCTCAGATTTTTATCCATTTGGAAGGTCTTTAGTCGTTGTTACGAAAAAATTGCGTTTTTTTAAGGAAATGACAATACGACGAAGATATGTAAACTCGGGTATAAAGTTAGATTCCACGAGTAAACGATTAGTATTGTACTTATCTTGTGGAACATGTGTCATGGTCTCCTTGATGCCTGTTTGAGGATCTTCTCTCAGACAAAGGTTTTGTACAGTTAGTATTGTCATAGTTTTGAAAATGGGATAATAATTTTTTTGTTAGATTACAATCATATGAGGGTTTAAAATAATACATTGCTTAAAAAGCTACTACTTACACACGTGAACCCTGTACAAATGTCGACGTGAAACATTTTTAAAAATCAAGGCAGAATTTGTCCCCCATACTGGTACCAACATCTCAATTTTCAGGACATGCAGGCTCATAGACCACAAGTCTTGTAGTATATTTCAAACCTTGATGTTTTCTAACGATTTCTTGAAAGCATTATGCAATACATCATTTCTTAATACCTCAATATTTTCTTGGAACATCTTTTTAAATTATTATTCTACGATTAATTAAAACCTTGATATTTCCAGTCTCTTGCTAGAACTAGTACATCATTGAATTAAACCTAACTTCATGAACAAGTATTATTGCATCATTACTCTAACATTGTACCGAGAAACACTTGTGATTACTTTCGTGTCATTAGATAGATTGAAGTAATTCTATTACGTTTTAACTTCATGAAATAAAATCTGAACATTACTTTTAAGATCTTTAGCAAGTATTATTGCATCATTACTCTAACATTGTACCAAGAAACTCTTGTGATTACTTTCGTGTCATTAGATAGATTGAAGTAATTCTATTACGTTTTAACTTCATGAAATAAAATCTGAACATTACCTTTAAGATCCTTAGCAATTATTATTGCATCATATTCATATTCTCTTGCAGGTATTATTATCTAGTTTTTTTTTAAAAACCTTATCCCTTTCTTCGGAATCTTTTACATATATTATTGCATCAGTAACTTAAATCCTTCGTTATATATCTATGATTTTCTGCAATACATGTGCAACATTACTGAAAACCTTGGCATTTTTTAAAGTGTCACTTACCAGTATTATCAATAAAACCTTGGCATTTTTGTTATAATATCTTGCTGCATTATCACCCAAATCCTAACACGTTTCTTTGAGATATTTTGCATGCACTGTTACATTCATCACTTTATGCAACGACTTTCTTCTCGTGACCTCTTGCAACTACTTTAATATCACACGTTTTGTATTAACGGACATGCTTCGTTAGACGTTCTACACCACAAGACTTGATATCTTAAAAACGACCTATACAAATGGCGTTTCGACTAAGGTTGTATTTGTCGTAACCAAGCCGCCTGATGAGCTCTGGAAGTGAGCGAAAGGCCTTGCTATCAGTGGCGCATAACAACTATGTGTTGTTAAAACACTATTATAAACTTGGTAAAACCTCGTGGCGGGGCAGTAAAGAATGATGTAACTTAAGTTATCAATCTTATTGTTTTCAAGTTGATATCTCTGTCAAAATTCCTTACAGTGGTACATCAACCTACAACATACGATAAGATATCTTTGATAGTTTTGTCAACAAGTTCTGTAACATTATTGTGTGACCTCTTATTATTTTAATATTGGTTTAAGTATAATTTGTTGGTAATAATAATAATAATGCGTATACATTCGTAAATCACTTTTATGAGGAACACTGTATTATCTTTTATTATACAAAAGAAGTTCTCTATCAATATTTCATTTGGCAACATATTTTTTACACCGAGGGGAATCGAACCCTAGAATTTAGCGTGTAAGCCCGCAGACTTACCTCTATCCTATCGGGCAAAATGCAAAGATACTGAAACACATATCAAAGAATAAAGTAGAGGTCACGGTATTACATGTTTCTTTTATTTTTGTTGTTGGGTGTTGGCTATGTAGTAAAGAAGTATTATGATTACTTTATCAAACTTAGCTTAAGTCTGGAAATAATAAGTAAATTCAAGGTTAATACATTAAATGTTCGGTGTTGGCTATGTAGTAAAGAAGTATTATGATTACTTTATCAAACTTAGCTTAAGTCTGGAAATAATAAGTAAATTCAAGGTTAATACATTAAAAAAAAACAAGACTTATTCACTTTGAGTTAAAATCGACATGTAAAGTAACTCTGTGTTATTTACTATATTAGGATTCTGTAACCTAAGTTGCACAATCCTGTAATTTTTTTAACACATTTGCTTTTTAAATATCATTACCAGTACATATATTCAAACAGAAGTTAATACTAAATGTATCAGAGAGGCCAGATTCTGCCCAAACTTTTCCTCTTACTTTCCAAGCAAAGTTCCAGATCTTTCTCATAATTTCACTCAATTATTAACGGCAAAAAACTTCAGAACGTACTTTATTCTATGCCGCTAGAGAAAAACATCTTCAAACAAGGACATTGCAGCTAGATGGTAGGCAATGAAATGTTGCATTGTTATTTATAAAATAATTATTTGATCTAACGTGTCATCAATTACAATGAATCAGACCATAATCACAGGTAAAATAAAAGTTGTCGGCCTAAATTATGTTCAAATATATCAATAACTAGTATAGTTAAGTGCGCGAGAGTGCAGATTAGGAAATAAAAGGGAGAGGGAAAGACTTTCCCCTACTTTTCTAGGTTTCGGGATATTTTTTCAATTTTCTCTGACTTATTTTTACTACATGTTCACATTCTCTAACTTTTCCTGATTTTAACAAGATCGTGAATATACATCATACAAAAAAACATTCAAATGTTTACATCTTCAAAAAAGGGGGATTTCTTACCTTAACACACTGCAGTGTGACGTAATACGTTTGTAATTTTTAAAACACTTCGTTTATTTGGCTTTAACTGGGTGAGTCACGGTTTAAATCCGCGGTATGCTAGAAGAGGAACGTTCTCCTCCTATAGTCTCGTTCACATTGTCCACAGTACAGTGATCCAAATATTTGTCAGCTGCTCTCTCAGGCTCCGGTTGCTAGGTGACCAAGATAATGACGAATCATCCGCTGATTGGCAGTTGTCACGTGAGTACTGGAACTTTAACGTGACTGGCACTTTACCACTAAACGGACAGGTGGGCGCTAAAAGTTTCATTACTCGAGTGCAGTCATTCGTGTTTGCAGCTGGCCAGGTGATACGCGAACAGTCTGACCTAAAGTGGCTCGCTAAACTTCCGGTAAATTATTTCCGTTCTGGGACATCTCTCACGGTAAACGATACACAACCAAGTTTCACGCTGCCCAAGCGTCCGTAACGTTCTTCACTCTCTCATAAAGTGAACACCTAAAAATCTACGTATCACAAGTCGAAATCTCAGCATATCTGTCATAGCGTTTCTTTTTTGTTCTAAAAAAAAATACACGCAAAGTCTCATGCAATTTAGCCCACTCAGCCCTGTCCTTTTTATTATTATTGTTATTTTCTTTTATATGGGTTCACCAACAAACACGTGGTCACTCTAGTTCTCAGGAACACAACATCGGTCAAAAACAATCTTCACGCGAAGCTCTGCTGGTAATTATTGATCCGAAAAAGGTCCGCCAGGGGACGGTCTAACTGACGAGGTAGCGACTGTTCAGCTAACATACCAAGTGAACCGATCAATACATAAACTTTTCTTTATAGAAATGATCCTTACGTAAGCGAAGTTCGAACTTTGGGGAAACGCTGTTGGGCCAATTAACTGGAGACAAAGAAACGAAGATGGCTTACTACTGTTAACAAATATGGCTTTCTGGTGTCGAAGGAAAGCAGATTTGTAGCAGCAGCATCACAGATACTCACCATGCACATCAAAGAGAATAAAAACTTGGTGATAACACATTATATAGGCACTAAAACTCTGAGCAGCGAGTAGCTGTAGGGGTGTAACTTTGCTGATAGTGACAACACGTGACTGGATCCTTGTTTACAGGGTCTACTGAATCATGGTCTGTTTACATAAATTCACACGTGACTTATCATGAAGATCGATAGTGTAGCAGCTCCGGTTATACTAGACTACACTTTGTTCACAATAAGGTCACGTGCAAAGTGATCACTGGTATAATAATTTCATACTTGGAATACGATGGTCGTAAAAATATGATAGCTATATCTCAATTGATACTACAATGTTATACTAAAGTTGAAAACTTTCTTGACTAAAAAGTTAAGTCCCTGGTTAGCAGTCAACAGTTCATTCATGCAGATTAATCCTAGTTACCATTTTACATGAAGGCAGTGAATGTCCTGTCTAGGGTATTACAACCAGACTCTGAATATATTGCGGTTATTACCGATTCACATCAACTTATTTACTGATCACAAGCAGATACAGTAACAGACGGTCTTGCTATATTAACTTTTGACCACATTGACAACCGACATACCCTAGTTTTCTGGTCATTGAAGTCCAGATATATCCTGTTAAACAAGTCAAGGTTAGCCCAAGTCAGGTAGGAGAATTTGACCTTTTCGCATCTGCTTTTCTTACCTTCAAGAACATCGATCTCTTACGTTTGCAGCTGTTCGCTAAACTCTACATAAACTAACCAGTGGCTACAGGTTTTCAACCAACCAGCCAACAGCTAGCTAGAAAACCTGAAAAACTTCTGTCTTTTCAGTCTTCAGGCACATCAGAGGACAACACTCTCGCCCTTGTTCTCGGCATTGGATGCCCCCTACCTAGCTCCTTTTCCTATCTACACAAAGCACACTAACTTCCCTATGTAACGCGCACGCACAAACACACGCCGTATCATATACTAACGGCAATAACGCATGCGCACTGTTTGGTTTTGCTCTGCAGGGGAAACAGAGATGCAGGGAATGGAGCTTCCCACTGTACGGTCAGGGGTAGTATTGCTAAAAGTTGGTCACGTAGGTCGTTGAAACTCATTTTTCATTGACAAAAGTCCAATGAAAGCCTTCACGTTAAGCGTGTAAACAGTGCAAACTAAATCATAAAATATTCCCAGTCCTAATAATTATGTCATTAAGTTCTAAAATATTTTATGAGATTTTCAATTTCTTCAAAACTTTATTTGAATAAAAAAGTCATTGAATAACTTCATACAACTTTTTTTTTCAGTTTTAAATAAATAAATGAATCCGTAAAAGTATTATACAGTTGCAGTTTGTGGATTTCGTTTGTTTGTTTGAAGTTAAACACAAATCTACACAATGGGCTATATGTGATCTGCCCACTACATGGATTTCGTATAAATCTGTCAAACTGTCATGAGTTTTCCAAATTATACATTATGGAAAAACAAATTAAAATGTTTATTGACCTCCACCACCACTCATCATTTTTATCATCACTTGTAAGTTAAATTTACATGTTTTGTTAACTTCACAAAATAAAAAATAAGCTGTTTATGCAAACATGTATCTTAAATTTTAGGGCGTGTTGAACATAAAAATGTTTCTTAAAATATGTGTAATTCCTAGCATTATTTTAGCGAACGGGAAATACGAGAATTTCCGTTGTACTTTTATGTAATTTGTAAATCTTTTGAATGAAGTAATGAAATAAACGTTTGTTTGTGTCATTAATGAAGTATCGACTTTCGTTGTTTAAATTGGGAATATATATTGTTGCGTCAGCGAGTCACATGACCACCGTGACGCAACGTTTCTAGAACTATCATGTACTTTGG
>NW_013666428.1:111866-114142 GCF_000517525.1 Limulus polyphemus
GGTATTGTTGAAGTTAACGTTCGTTCGTTGCAGTGTTGTTTTAGCGCGAGTATTGAGATTAAGTGTACCGCAAAGTTATATTCGGAAAGAATAAACCAGTTTTATAAAGTAAAGACTTGTGTCGTTAAAATTTCGTCGGAACGAAGTTTCGGAAAGTTAATTAACAAACGGAGATGTAACAATATATAATTATGTGTTGTCTAACACAAAACACGATTTATGAAGTTTTGCATGAACTTAACTAACCGAAAAGTCCACCACTCAATTTTTATTATTTTATTTATCATAGAGACAGTAGTGTATAATATATTTAGACTATCTATTTTACCAAAAAAACTGACTATACAAATTATCGAATCTTTCTAGCACAAAGATAACATATGCTTTGACTTGATGATTAGAAAACTTACATAAGTATTTGTGTTGTGTGCTAATTAGAAAACTTACATAAGTGTTTGTGTTGTGTGCTAATTAGAAAACTTACATAAGTATTTGTGTTGTGTGCTAATTAGAAAACTTACATTAGTATTTGTGTTGTGTGCTAATTAGAAACTTACATAAGTGTTTGTGTTGTGTGCTAATTAGAAAACTTACATAAGTATTTGTGTTGTGTGCTAATTAGAAAACTTACATAAGTGTTTGTGTTGTGTGCTAATTAGAAAACTTACACAAGTGTTTGTGTTGTGTGCTAATTAGAAAACTTACATAAGTGTTTGTGTTGTGTGCTAATTAGAAAACTTACACAAGTGTTTGTGTTGTGTGCTAAGTAGAAAACTTACACAAGTGTTTGTGTTGTGTGCTAATTAGAAAACTTACACAAGTGTTTGTGTTGTGTGCTAATTAGAAAACTTACACAAGTATTTGTGTTGTGTGCTAATTAGAAAACTTACACAAGTATTTGTGTTGTGTGCTAATTAGAAAACTTACATAAGTGTTTGTGTTGTGTGCTAATTAGAAAACTTACATAAGTATTTGTGTTGTGTGCTAATCATTTTCCAGATATTTAAGATGCTTATAAAAATGGAATAAATTGTTTTCTTTGCTTGTTTTAAGCAGGAAGCTACATAACAAACTCTCTGATCTGTGCCAGGAGCGGGTATCGAACCCCCATTTTAAGCATTTTTAGTCCTCAAGGGCATATTATTTATTTATGTATTCTCTAAGCAGAATAAAGCTCTACAGTGGAACTAAATAATGTCGACGGTTTTAATTCACCCTTAAAAACGAATAAATAAGTTTAACGAACTCAGATGACAAATACTGTTATTGATTTTTATGTAATAATTGTTGGATAAAGAAGATAGTAACTACCAGTTAATTATTTGATACTAAATGTGAATTAACCGAAAACAATGCTATTCATTAACTGTTTAACTTTATAACAAATAAAGTACAATTTTAAAGAATTTATACTATATTAACTTCTGACCATATCAAGCTTCTTACTTAGATCAAACCAACCTGGTAATCAGTATAGCTAATTAAATATACTGTTCTTAGTTAAGATTAGAATACATCGTTTCATTTAGTTAACAATATTTTTCGCCATTTGTTTAATAAGTATAAAAGAAAAACAGAGTTTATAATGAATTAGTAATAAAAGGCAAACTGCAAAATGTCATCATTTTTTATGTTTTTTTATCATATCAACTAGTTCATAAATATATCGAGTAACCTCACTGAACACCATCTTCAACCACTGTAATCATTTTTTTTTTTGAAAACGCGAGTTTTTTCTCGGTCAAAGCTAACATTGAATTTTAAAAAAGTTATCCGCAGTACTTTGAACATTCTTTTGTTTTTCTAGTCATATTTTTGTTCCTGAGTTCTTTAAATAAGAAAAGTTAATGATTTCGGACTCAGGTTAAACTTTTTTTTCAAACCTTAACGACTAATATTTCTCTTTTATACTAAATCGAAAATAACTGATATTCATAGTTATAGTGTCCTAATTATAGTGATTGGTGTGAAAATATTTATTGATATCCAAAATGACCCAAAAGATGATATTGTTACGTCTCCGTTTGTTTATTGATTTTTTCGTAACTTCGTTCCGACGAAATTTTAACGACACAAGTCTTTACTTAATAAAACTGGTTTATTCTTTCCGAATATAACTTTACCGATACACTCAACGTCAACAATCGCGCTAAACAAACGCTATAACAACGAACGTCAATAATACTTCTGACTGCAGTTCAATTACTCACTATCTATACACACATAACATTCCCCTCTTTTATATACCAGTCTACCCTATATCTAGTAATTACTAG
>NW_013666428.1:114424-122808 GCF_000517525.1 Limulus polyphemus
GCAGTTAGAGACTAGAAAAAGGCAGCTGGTCAACGCTATCCAATGCCAACGCTGGGGCTATTCTTTTGCTAACGAATAGTGCGATTGATCATTACATTATAACGCCCCATGGGTGAAAGGGCGAGCATGTTTAGTTAAGGGGGTTCGAGTCGAGCGCCTTAACCACAAGGCCGTGCTAGGTCTCCAAAACATATATCTCATGTGATTTTATGAATTAATTTGTTCTAGAGGGTTATTTTTGAAATCTTGTTTTTTAAAGAAAATATATAAATAATAAAAATAGTTTTGCATTTATTCGAAGAAAACAAAATATTAATTCTTGCACTTTTCCTCAAATATAAAGAGGATTTTTTTCATTAGTAAAATCTCTTCTATTTTCTCTAAAGTTCAGATAGCTTTTTGTTAATTTGTAAGTTTTGACTCATATACAGTGTACTTGCAATATAAAACAATCTGTATATCTATGCAGCTGTAGAAATTCGATCAGCTTCATCTATAGGACATTCTAATAATTTAGTATTTTTAAACAAATACAACTTTGTTGGTTTACGAATGGAAGCCACCATCTTAATTTTAAGTAACAAAATTAGCATTAAAAAGTAGGCATTTGACTTATAAAAGAATTTTTTTCCATTAGATTTGTGACGACGCTGCATGAATTTGTCTTAAGTATTGTTATGTCTCTGGTCGTTTGTTAATTTCCCGTATAATTTATTTCGGATGAAACTTTAGCGACACAAGTCCTTTCTTAAATAAAACTAGTTTATTCTTTCTCAATACAACTTTGCAATACACTTAATTTCAACAGTCACTTTAACTTAACACACGCTATAATTCACAACGATTTACGCACTTTACTTACGGCTTGACTCGATTATCTGTCGCTATCTCCCTGTCTGCTATTCAGTTCTTGCCGTCACTTTATTTGCCGGCTTATATACTATAAAAGCGCGAGTCTAGCAAACGCTCGAGCCTTCAGGAACGTTCGAGATACTCATTACGTGTTACCAGCGTCAAGTGACTTCCGCTCTCGTAACAGTATTATAAATGTACTTCTACGTGCCACACCTCTACTAGTGTATTAATTTACCACCTTGAGCCATCTACTTCCACCACTTCTTGAGATAACAAACTGTTGCTGATTTTGTAGAAATAAAATAATTATTTGATTTCCAAGTATTATGACAAGTGAAAAGGGAATAGGTAAAGTATACGAAGTAGTGTTTGTTCTTAATCATATTTTTAGTTTTGTGTAAAATAGAATCTTGGTTAGTCCTATCATTATTTTAAATCCATTTCATTAAATTGGCCTCACTGGGATGGTTTGTCATGAGGTATTCTCCGTTCTTACTTTTCCACTGTTGATGATTCAAGAACTATGCTGGTTAATTAACTTCGATTGATTTATTTGTAGTTTACACGTACTTAAATTTTAAATATACTGTTGTTATGAGCGAGGATTACAACTTTATTATTTTGGGATTGATAGATGATTCGTAGAAGTTTATGCAAGTAAGAACAGGTTTTATATTTGTTTCTTTGTTTTAACGTAAAATTACGCAATAAACTAACTGGGCTGTGTCTGCCGCGGTGATCAAACCCAAAATTTTAGCGTAATGAGCCCTGAAACTTACAACTGAGATACCTGGGGAATATAAAAGGAGGTTATTTAATACACACATAGAACAAAAAAAAAACTATAAGTTTTCCAACACACTTTTGTAAATAACAAATTTGAACGGAACAACAGACTCGCCCCACAGTGGCACAGTGGTACGTCTGCGGACTTACAACGCTAGAAACCGGGTTTCGATACCCGTGGTGGGCAGAGCACAAATAGCCCATTGTGTAGCTTTGTGCTTAACTTCAAAACAAACAACAGACTCAACTATAAAAATCTCACAGTATCTAATTGCCCAACTATGCCTGTATACTAACCTCTGCTAGACTGCTACTTAACTCGTTGAACTATACATACGAAAGTAGGAACATCGTGGTATTGCGATATTAATAACTAATATGTTGTTCACTTTTGCCTAAGAATAACACACACACATAGAACTGAAATATTAGAAGTAAACGAACAAAAAATGCATAATATGGCTTCTTTGGGAACACTGGCTCATTTGAATTTCTACATTATAACTCATAAAATACTTTAAGAAATTAGTTCTTTCTAGTATTTGTTTAGTAATTTTAGCATTATAGAAAACAAACGCTCATAACATAAATAATGTTAGCAATAAAATAGAACGCCTCTCAGTAACACAGAGTTGAAGAAGAAAACTAACTCCAAACTTGATTAAGATAAAACGCTAAATTAGCTAGTGCATTGCTTATTGAGGATGGTCTATTTCTAATAATGAACTCATTAGTTACTGAGGATAATCCATCACTGATAATGAACACATCGCTTACTGAGGATATTCTATCACTGATAATGAACACATCCCTTATTGAGGATAATATATTTCTGATAATAAACTCATTACTCACTGAGGATAATCTGTCACTGATAATGAACACATCCCTTATTGAGGATAATCTATTTCTGATAATAAACTCATTACTTACTGAGGATAATCTGTCACTGATAATGAACTTATTGAGGATAATCTATTACTGATAATGAACATATCGTTTACTGAGGATCATCTATCACTGATAATTAACGCATTGCTTACTGAGGATGATCTATCAATGGCAATGAACGCATTACTTACTGAGGATAATCTAACACTGATAATGAACATCTCTTTGGAAGTTATTATCCTAAAATTTGTTAACATTTTTTATATTTAACCAGTATATTAACTTTAATATTTTGTTTTTTTACTTTATTGCCTAACCAAATTAAAACTGAGCGTAAATACAAAGAGGGTTTAAGAACTTCTGTAATGTTATAAAGTCAATATTTTCCCACTCCTCTTTACACACCAAAGTCTGTCAACAATGTAAGGACAACACTTCCGAGGAACTGCTTGACAACACAAAAGCACGAAAGGCCATTGAAATATTTGCAACTAGTGTAAAAACAATTTGTATTTATACTCGCTTCTTCAAAAAATTACACATTAACTTGGACATATTGCAAGATGATTTGTCTTGATGGATCAGTACATTATTCGCATCCATCTTGTAGAAAGATGGTATTCCTTGTGGTACAGTGGTGTCAGCATGCTAGTCTTATAGCTAAACTTGGATGTTTAACTTACAACTATAGCTGTAACCTGCACTGACCACTATAAATCCCTAAGAAAAACTTTCAAGATATGCACTATATTTTATTTGAAATGTTTTGCCATCAGCAGGATAAATTTCCCGGACATTTTTAGGTACTTTAATAGATATATACTACATCCAATGCTTTCATTTGTCACATGCAACATGCAACATTCCACTCATATCTTGCAGCTTTCGACACTTGACCTTTCATTTCACTATGTGCTTTGGGAGAAGCTTGAGAACACAGCTTTTGTGTTCTTTTTTTTTTTTAAGAATCTGTGTTAATTATTATGGATGTGAACACACGCTACAGGGATTTTTAGTACCGGCCAAAGTATAGGCTCTCCTCCCAACAATTATGGAGTGTCGCAGCAGCTTGTTTGTCAGAGAAATTGTCTTGCTTACAATTTTAATGGAGTTATCTTCTTTACTTGTAATGGACCTCTTTGTTCTTGAGTCGCTTCTGCTGACACAGAGTTCAACTTTCTTCCCAACCTTCAACGTGTAACTGGTAGCCAGTCATGGGGTGACTTGTTTTTCCTTTTGTAATCCCGCCTTTCCCTATTTGATTAACATGTTTAAATAGTACAGGAACTTCTTTGAAATGCTAAATTTTTGTGACTTGCAAGATTCAATAATCGTAGAGTAGCAGATTTTCACATCAAGAGTCTTGCAATGTAACCCTTCCATAAAGAGTAAATATTAGGGAACATCTGCACTTGTTAGTGACTACACCTAAACTGAATTTCAACATAGGAGTAGTTACTGGCCACAGGGATGGCTAAGTTAAGTTGATTCGACATGCAAACTTGTTACAATAGGTTGTGAACAATCTTCTGTGTAATGATTGAGGCAGCTGGCAGGTTGTGTACTATGATCCTTTCTTGCGTGAAGTCGACCACTCGATTGTTGACGTTTCGGTTACTGATTCAGAGGATATCATTGGAAATGTTGGTTACGAAAATATAAGTGCACAAAAATACAGGTAATTTAGTTCTTTTTGACTTTCAGGTTTCTAACAGGCACAACAGATATGTTACCATATACTAATCAACAAAGTTAGATAAAGGCAGTTGTGGTCACTTTCTCATAAAATAATTACTTCTAAGCACCACTTGCTCAAGTTTCAATATTTAATTCAGAATAAAATAAATTATAAGTTGTTTTTAATGAAATTTTAAATCACTGAATTAAAATATTTTTAGCTTTGAGATGTTTTGACATGATGTTTATAGATATATAACTAAGTATTTCATTCAAATTTAGAAGAATATATTGAACTGTTTCATTTTGGATAATAAATATCCAGCTTTATCTAGTATAAATATAATTTACTCTGGGAGCACAACATGAAATACCTATACAGGATCATTAAAAAAATAATTATTCTATGCCAAGTTTGAAATACACTGACAGTTTAATTTATTCTATAATGAACTCGAAAGAGTGTTTATAACTTTCTTCTTATATTTAGCTCTCGGTTATTCTCCATATATTTGATCTTATTAGTTAACAAATTTTGTATCATGACTAGCTGAGAATATTGTTTTTAGTAGGATTGTCGCCACAGGTTTTCATGATGTGAGATTTGTTATCTATAATGAGTTGAACATTTTTCATTCTACATATTGTCTTTTCAAGATTGATTTGTGCATCGTTTAACGGTCCACTAGATAGTCACATGGAATTTCTGGACCTGGGAATGAAAGATGTATCATCTGTTGCTTAGTTTGGACAGCCTGATGGTAAATGCCGTGGAATATCTATAACCTGAACAACTCTGCAACTAGGAAGCCATTGCCACAGAGTTGCAATAAAGATTTGACCTGATAGAAAATCAAACCATCTGTTGGGCAGAGTTCATGGCTTATGAAAGTAGTGCCCATGGAAACGTGGCTGTGTATACCAAAGAACTGTGATGTTCACACTGTAAAATGTATTCAAGTATGGTGGCATCCAAGTGAGAAAATAATTTAATTGATAAGTTTCTGGAGGGACTTCCTAGCGAATCTATCCAGCATCACTTGGGTGTTTGAGATAATACATTTCTGTAAAAGTGTCCCTTCCCTGTGTCTACACAAAAGTCCAAACTACCTCTAAACAGACTAAATTATTAACAAACAGGCTCAAGAAAGATAACAGGTCGTTACTGCTGTTACATCCACTAATTTATTTTAATGATCCCAAGGTCTGATCATTGATGTTGGATAAAACAGCCATCTGTCTGTTTCTTCAGCCATGGTGGTTAGTACGACGTCTATAAGGCCAAAAATGGTTTGGTATATGCCTGTGAAATTATATGGACATAAAATAAGATCTTTATTATACGTGGGGCTGCTAAAACTCTGCTTGATCTCACAGGGTATCAGCCACTGTCATACAAACCATCACTCCAACAAACCAACCATAAAGTTTTTGCTTGTGAATAGAGATTGGCTTACAGTAAATGGAGAAACTCGAGAGCAATAGTAGCTGATATTGACTGAAATATTGCCATTTTAGAGTTAGGTGTCCTACACATGTTATCCTCTAATATAAACTGTACTATATCTTTACTGCTGCTCTTTGTTGAAACCATGAAATATTCACCAAAATATGCACAAAATCAGTGATTACACTAGGTATATAAATGATACCATTACATTTTCTTTAATACACAAGTGGTTTACGTGATGAACTATGAACATAAACTCAGGTAACACAAAGAGCTAAAGCTGTGCTTGAAGAAACATATGAAACTTGACGCTTTCGTGTCCCCCCCCACCCCATCCAAAGAAAAGTTTAAGCCATATTTCCTCAAACAGTTATATCTCAGATATCTAGATGCATTCCAGTTATGGTTTGTTACTAGGGCTGTCATGCTGTAAAGTTAGTTGCTGGTACAATCAATAAACGGTACAGTACAAAAGGAGAAGTAACTGAAATTAGTGGACTAACTATTGTTACTTTGATTACACCATGCAAGCAAAGAAATATATAGTTTCAAGTACACCTGAGATTGCTAAGTGAAGACCGTGCAGATATTGTAAATACACATTAACAGGAAAAGCTTGGGAAGTTATTGATGTAATTTGCTGGACAGGTGATGCGAAGTAAAAAAAAAAAAAACATCACCCAGTATCATATAGTGGTCAAAGATATGTGTTCGATAAACAACTGACATTCAGGGTTCCTTAAAGAACCAGTGATATAGCCATAACCAAGATAGATAAGATGCTATAGGACAAAATCATCCAACCTTTAGATAGTGTTTGGTCGTCACCTTTTTAAAGAAGAAGGGTGCAGTGAGATTCTGTGTGAATATGGCAATTCATTTCTCTTTCCACACACACACACAGACAAATGTTTTGATGCATCAGAATGATCCATCTAGGTTTTGTTCACCAGATCTCACCCCTAACTATTGGAAAGTTGAGCTAGATTATAAAAATAGAGCCAAAACTGTTTTTAGCATTTGAGAAGGTTTGTATGAGTTTTTTATCATGCCATTCGGCCTCTTTAATGCACCGTTTTCTCTCCAGCAGTTAATGGAACAGAGAGTATGGTGTCTGATTTATGTTAATTATATTCTAGTTTTTGATCCAACATATCAGGCTACTGTTGCAAATATAAGTATAATATTTCAAAGTGTGTGATAAGCTGAAGTCAGGGAAATACTAATTCATGTAGATGCATATGATATATATATATATATAGTGAGTTGGTTTATGGATCCTGCTAGAGTGGTTCAAATCTACGAAAAACAAGGAAGACTGGTCTAAGTTTAATTGTGTCTCCTATCTGTCACAAAATCTGCAAGGGAAGACTGACCCCAGTTGTTACGGCATATATAGAGGTGAAAATGAGCAAAGTCGCTGCATTTTTGTATGTTAGTTTAATGAAGGTTTGTAAATACTAATATATTTACAAACAGTAAAACAGATATCCTCTCGTGTTGTGTGACAAAATGTGCAGAGTTTAAATTGAATCAGTGTTCTGATCTTACCTTTCAGGGACACAAGTGCAAATGCGAAAGTAAAAAAGTCAACTAGAGCACTAATCCCTGCCGTGTCTGGCTAGAATAAAGAGAGGGATCAGCAACTTTTATGGTCAGATAAAGGATAATCAAAAATAAATTGGCACGTTTAAGTGAAACTAAGTTTTATCTTGTGCGACGTTTCGGGCAGAGGCCCTTCGTCTGGTAGTAAAGACCGTGTTACAATAGAATTAGGCTCAGAAAGTATTCTTGAAAAGTAAGAAATGCTTACCTTTCAACAATTCTTACCGAGCTCAATTCCATTGTAACATGATCTTTATTACCTTTATTTTTGCACAGTATATTGTTACGACAGCGGAAGTCACGTGACCCTGGTAACACGTAATGAGTATCTAGAAGGTTCCTGAAGGCTCGCGTGTTTGCCAGACGCACTCTATTTTGTATATATAAGACCGACAAGAAGTGACGGCATATATATAATTGCAGACAGGCAGAGACAGAGACAGACAATTAAGTCAAGCCCAGTAGTGACCGTAAGTAAAGTGCGTGAATCGTTGTGAATTATAGCGTGTGCTTAAGTTAAAGTGACTGTGGAAATTAAGTGTATTGCAAAGTTGTATTGAGAAAGAATAAACTAGTTTTATTTAAGAAAGGGCTTATATCGCTAAAGTTTCATCCAAAAGAAATTATACGGGAAATTAACAAACGACCAGAGACGTAACAAATTGGTGTCAGAGAATGGGAAAAGAAAAAAAAATGGAAACGAGAAGTGACAAATCAAACTACAGCTTAGCAGATTTGATGGCAGCAATACAAGAACAGCAAAAGAAACAAGAAGAACGATAAAAAAAAAACAAGAAGAGAGACTACAGCAGTGGATGGAGGAGAAAGAAAATAAACAAGAAGAGAGACTACAGCAGTGGATGGAGGAGAAAGAAAATAAACAAGAGGAGAGACTACAGCAGTGGTTGGAGTAGAAAGAAAATAAACAAGAAGAGAGACTACAGCAGTGGTTGGAAGAGAAAGAAAATAAACAAGAAGAGAGACTACAGCAGTGGTTGGAGTAGAAAGAAAATAAACAAGAAGAGAGACTACAGCAGTGGTTGGAGGAGAAAGAAAATGAACAAGAAGAAAGTCTCCAACAGTTGCGAGAAAGCCAGAGTATACAAATGAAAAACATTAG
>NW_013666428.1:122910-123644 GCF_000517525.1 Limulus polyphemus
TGCAGACATCTTCAGTCCTGTTAGAAGTCACATCCCAGATATGAATGTCAGCAATAGGGGTGATCTAGTACAAAGAAGCCACAGGAATTCGACGGGAAGGCACCGTGGGAAGCATATAGAGCACAATTTGAGTTCCTGGCAGAGATGAATGGATGGATAGAGGATCAGAGAGCAGTATATCTGGCAACTAGCTTGAAGGGACAACCACTGAAAATACTTGGACAGTTGTCAGCAGACGACAGGCACAACAATAGAGCACTGGTAGCGGCTCTAGAACTCAAGTATTGAACCCAAAATTAGTCCAAAGTCTACAGGGCCTGCAAGAGCTGGCACAGGTTTTGGAAAGTATGGCACACAAGGAATATCCAACTGCGCCACCCGATCTCCTCACGTTGTTGCTGAAGGATCATTTTGTAGATGCCTTGGACAGTCCACAACTGAAGATACAAGTGAAGCAAGCACATCCCTCTACTATGTAGGATGCAATGGCCAGAGCTCTTGAATTCGAATCCTACGTCAAGTCCAGCACAGAGATACCAAGGTTGGTACAGTCATCAGGATTCAAGGCCAGAAAAGGGCAGCTTTCAGAGAAGTGCGAGGGACTTTGCTAGCACTGTAATAAACCTGGGCACAAGAGAGCTCAATGCTGGCAACTTCAATGCAGGGAAGCTGCCACAGCAGGAAAGGCTGCTACCCAGAAAGGTTGTTGGAACTGTAGAGAACAAGGACATATG
>NW_013666428.1:124604-125814 GCF_000517525.1 Limulus polyphemus
CCCTCACTGCCATACACACTGGACTGTTATGCTAATAATATCGGAATTGGAGGAGTGTTGTCTCAGAAAGTTAGTGAAAATGAACATGTGGTGGCTTACTTCAGTACGGTCCTGAGTCGACCAGAGAGGAACTACTGTGTAACACGGAGGGAACTCCTTGCTATAGTAAAGAGTTTGACATATTTCCATCCTTACCTCTATGGGGCTAGGTTTACCATCAGGATAGACCATGCTGTGTTACACTGGTAATTTCTTCTTCAGTTTTGGTATGCCATATGAACTGCATTCAGATCAAGGCCGTAACTTTAAATCAACTGTGTTCCAATAATGCTGCAAGTTGTTTGGCATATGAAAGACCAGGACGATGCCACTTCACCCACAGTCTGATGGGATGGTAGAAAAGTACCATTGGACACTGAGACAGGAATTGGCAATGTTTTGTAATAGACACCAATATGACTGGAATGTCTTACTCCCTCCGCTGTTGATGGCCCATAGAACAGCAGGGCATGAAATCACTGGATACACTCCAGCAAAGTTGATGTTTGGTCGGGAACTTCGGTTGCCATTGTATCTGTTAACAGGACGCCCACCTTATGAAGAGTTGCCTGAAAATGTGTCAGAATTCATGAAAGTGTTATCGGAAAAGATGGATAATATTCACCATCAAGTGCGTTCAAACTAGAAAACGTCTGCTGTTTCGATAAAGTTATGTTATGATAAGAGATCTACTGAAGTCAGCTTTGTACCAGGAAACAAGGTGCGGTTGTATAACCCCAGGAAGACCAAAGGGAAGTCTCCTAGGTTGTTATCTCCATGGGAAGGCCCATATGACATAGTGGTTCGTCCCGCAGACGTGACTTTCCGAATAAAATGTGGTCGGCGAGGTAAGCCAGTAGTGGTGCATGCCAACAGGCATTGGCATTATCACGATCCAGGACATTTCAGTTGGAACGAAGTGAACAATAAAAGAAATGACGCTGCTGAAGACGTGTCACCTGAAAAAGCCACCGTCGAAGAAGAAACTCTACCCGGTTTTCAGAAGGGAAACAGTGAAGCCCTTGATGAAGTTACTACCACTGATGTGACTGTTACCGACAATAGGACATTTCCTGATGGAGCAGATGAACCCCACGTGAAACAGAAGCCAACGAGATGGAGACCAATACGGAAGTAAATACGTCCTGTAAAATTAAGAGACTTTGTTGTA
>NW_013666428.1:126800-129489 GCF_000517525.1 Limulus polyphemus
CACGGGTATCGAAACCCGGATTTTAGTGTTGTAAGTCCGCAGACATATCGCTGTGCCACTGGAGGGCAGGTGCAGGGGAAAAACACTATTAAAGGAATACATAACCCATAACAGTTGTACTTTGTATTTAGAGACCATATTATATTTGCTTCTCCATGAACATACTACTTTCTCCACATTAAAAATACCCGTAACAATTGTATAAACGTATTTCTTTACCGAATCATCAGAAGTTGGCAGCTTATTATGGAATATACATCTATGGATTTAAATACTTCATCTTCAAAGACAAAAAGCATCAAAAAAGAAAAGGAGATTATGCAGCTTGTTGGTGATGTGTAAAAATACTATATTTGGTATATTAAGTAACAAACAAGTTCGTATAAAGACTTGGAGAGAAATTGCCATTTAGGTAATGTCTGTTAAAGAAAGATCAAACGAATACATGAAAAAGTTCTAAAGAAACGTATTAATTCGAAATCATAACAAGAAAGCAAAAATTAGCTTTTGTTCGAGAATCTGCTAATACAGTAGATAGGTTGAGTCCTTTACTGTTGGATGAAATAGAATAAAAATTATTGGCGTAAATGATAAATAATATTCAACAAGGATTATTATGGAATAGACACATTTAAAGATACAGAAATTGAAGAGAATTTCAGATCCTGATTTGTGTTTGGGTTAAAGAAAGTAAGTTTAGATTGCTATCATGAACCACTACAGTGGTTCATAATAGGGATCGCAAGGAGTTGCACAAAACCCTAATAGAAGGTTCGGGCACAAAGCACCTTAAACAGTAAATATTTAATTCAAACAACACTTTAGAATCTTTACTATTGACTGCTAAGTCCGTACACGTATATAAATGAAGAAAAAATAACATGTCAGACTTAGAAAGAATAGAAATTCAGCTCAAAACGGCCCGTTTGTAATTTTTCTTCGTGTTAATTTTATTTTCTTGCCAGCCTACAACAAATCCGGCTTGAAATATTGCACCCATACCTTTTGTAGAATACTAAATAAGGTATTGCGAAGGACTTAGGGGTATTGAAAAGTCGAATTGTGTCTTCTATATTTTACATAAGCTGAACAACATCATAATTCTAGTGTAAGCCATGTTATTATTACCTTTGAAGCTAGCTTTCTTACACCTATTTGGTGGTCCTATAAATGGCTTAAGTACAGGGTGAAACCAGCCAATAATAGATGAACTTTAGATTATTGTAACATATAGATACTCAATGCTTTGTACACTATGCAATCGGTGTCTTTATGGAGCCAACCCCTATATTAAGTATGAAGTGAAGGAGTAAAAAAATAATTATAACACATAGAATTAAATCTTATTACACATATTCGTCGAATAATTACTTTAAAAGACATGAATGTATATTTAAAGCGAAGTTTTATTTGAAAAGGTTGCTTTTCAACTAGCAAAACTTTTATACGCTCTTAGCGGGGGTTGTGTCTTAGTCTAGGCATATATTTACTCATTGCTATGCATTATATATAAAGAATTTAGTTACACAGAAACTATAAATGCTCACTATATTTTCAAACAAATCTCCATGACAATCTCCAGCTGCAGCTTAACATTTTACATCTCGAACTAATGCGATCAAATAGTTAATAACTACAGTAAATCATAATGAACTGTATCAGCTAGCTACTAGCTATATTTATTATCATTACAATGTATAAAGTTAGCTACCATATCTAGTAATCCTTTACCAATAGTTGAGCATAAAAAAATCCAGCAAACAAGATAAATAAAAAATTGGCAATTTAAAAACCTGTGAATAGAGATTGTAAAAAAAGTAAGCAAATAAGACTGGAGATATGCAGACATTAGCTGCTCAAGCGACAAATCCCTATTTTGACTCCACAAATGTAATTCTAGGTAGCAACATGGAGCCAAAATATGGGTTTGTAGTTTGAGTAAATAATGTCTACAGTATCTTCAGCCTTGTTTCCTTTTTACAATCCCTATTTGCAGAATTTTTCAAATTTCCAATGTTTTCTTTTCTTTTTGAATTTCGCGCAAAGCTACACGAGGGCTATCTGCGCTAGCCGTCCCTAATTTAGCAGTGTAAGACTAGAGGGAGGGCAGCTAGTCATCACCACCCACCGCCAATTAATCCCACTATTCGTTGGTAAAAGAGTAGCCCAAGCGTTATAATGTGACGGTCCCCCACGGCTGAAAGGGCGAGCATGTTTGGTGGTATGCGGATTCGAACCCGCGACCCTCAGATTGTGAGTCGAGCGCCTTATCCACCTGGCCATGCTGGGCATTGAGTTTTGATACCCACGTAGGCACAACATAGAAAACCCATTGTATTGCTTTGTGCTTCCCAACACTTTTTGGGGATGACGTTTAGCATAAAAGTAGAACCTATATACTTTTGTTTCTCCTTTACAGGATGTGGCCTGTTTATAAAGGTAACCTTTCCTCTGAATTATCCTCCGATTTTAAACTTAAATAACAAAAACAAAAAAACTCATTAATTAACGAAGCTCTAAATTAGAAAACGACAAATATATATACATATATTTCAATTTTGTAGTTTATACATTTCACTTTATACTTTTAGCATAAAGGTTAGGTTATAATTTTATCGCTAAGCAACATATGAAAGACGTTTTGGGAACACATTGTTCTTAAAACGCACTGACCTTTCTATATCTTAGA
>NW_013666428.1:129531-133278 GCF_000517525.1 Limulus polyphemus
CACCGCCAATTCTTGGGCTACTCTTTTACCAACGAATAGTGGGATTGACCGTCACATTATAACGCCCCCACGGCTGAAAGGGCGAGCATGTTTGGTGTGAGAGGGATTCGAACCCGCGACCCTCAGATTGCGAGTCGAGTGACTTAACCACTTGGCCATGCCGGGCCATTTCTAATGTTTTATTTATCTTGTATATATATATCAAAAACTTGCAATAGGTTTAGACGTTGAGAGGAGAGCACTGTACGTAAAAGAACAGTCATGTACAAAACAAGGAAGAACACGTCAATATACAAAACATTTAGTTTATGTTAAACTTTCTAAACCCAACAATTTGTAAATATAACTGTAACTGGTTATATTTTAGCTAAACGCACCTCCTTCCTTTTTGTTTCTGTTTATTTTATATTCTTGAATTTATTATGTGATTAATACTTGTCTTAGTGAGCAAAAGAAAAAAATATTGAATAACGATTCTTTTTTTTTCAGTTGTTTTGTATTTCTTCGTTAGCCTGGTCTTTTTACTCAGTATTTAATATAAAAAAAACTTGTGCTTAGCTGTCTGTTAGGTGTATGTATAAAATGGTATATATTTACTTTGTTTCGAACAGATACTGACTAAGCTCTCTTAGAAAAGTGGATCAAAATTTCGACAAAAATTAAAATGTACTTATATGTTTTTATGATCCTGATCGTAAAAGCGAATTTTACAACCTTTGCAAGACCGTGCAATAAAGATATTTATTTAATATTAACATAATTGCCCACAGAATCTTAAATTTTGATCGTATGGACATTTCCAAGGCCGATGACAAAAATAGGGACTCTGGCTCGTTGGAAGACGAAGCACAACTCTGGAAGAACCAGGAAGAGTGTCCGGAGCTGAACTGCTGTTCGACTCCTCCAATACCTCCTCTTCGAGTTCGTCAATCTAATAGGGCTATAATGTAGAATACCGTGGCTGTGAAGGACCTGTCTCGGGTACTGGATCTGAAATATCACTAGATTCCACATACTGTATAGCAAATGTCATGCATATCAGATCTTGCATCTCAATTGTAGGTTTTTCACTGGTGTCAATAGCCTACATTCCATGATGTATCACAGGAAAAACAAAACAAAAAAGTGTCCTTAAGAGTTAACGGAAAGAAAAGCTGAACAATGTCGTTCGCTGGCGAGATCAGTAAACAGTCTTAATCTACGATTATGCATATGATAAAGAATCAAAGGGTTAAATGGGAATATGGTCCCAGGTGTGTCCTCTTCCCAGCTGGGCCTGGCATAGCCTTGTGGTCAGAGCGCTCAACTCACAATCTGCAAGTCACGAATTCGAATCCCCGTAACTGAATATGTTTGCCATTTCAGCTGTGGGGACGTTATTGTGTGACAGTCAATCCCACAAATCATTGGTAAAGAGTAGCCCAAAAATTGGCGGTTGGTGATATTGACTAGCTGCCTTCCTTCTAGTCTATCGCTGCTAAATTACGGACGGATAGCGCAGATATCTCTCGTGTAGCATTATGCAAAATTCAAGACAAACCAAACTAATTTTCCCAGCTCAATGAGTTAATTCAGTCACAGAATGCAGGACCTAGCCAGAAGCAGTAAAGGATAAAGCAGGCACTTTCTGAGCCATCAGAGAACCACTGTTCAACAGCCAGTCCATCGAAAGGATATCAGGAGTGATGATGATGCTAACATGAGACCTACACCTATCTCTGATGGACGCATGGCTTAAATAAACTGAAAAACTTCTATGACAAAATGCCAAGTGGAAGGACTATGGACAACCTAAATCATGGTCCATGTAAAGATTCCCACTTGGCAAAAAGATTAAATTAATAAAGAAACATAAAATCACCAAACAGGGACTAACAACTTCTCACACCCTCGCTACAGCTGAACTCACTGCCACACCATCAACATTAGCCACCTTTATCGTCTCTGGCTGATAGATTAAGGACCCACGAGCTATCAGCAAAGCCCTGGACCATCTTAATGGAGAAATGTGATGGGAAGTTAATGATACATTGATAGAATTATTGCCAGTTCAAACCTTTTTATGTGATCGATGTCAGAAAGAGAGAACAAGTTGATGCCAGGGCATCTGAGAAACTCTACCAGGCTTGGACAGTATTCGCCATGTTCCAAAAGAAGTTAGTCTGGGCCACTGAAATCATTTAGCAGATGGCTTCTGAATAATAAAAATCTATCACTATCCTAAATGATTTGGTGACTACCCTTTGCTAATCCTACTGAACATATCATATAATCGTTAAGTGTAAATTTAGTTTAATTTTACTTCCATCTGTTTGTTTGTAGTTAAGCACAAAGCCACTCAATGGGCTATCTTTGCTGCACCCATCACGGGTATCAAAACCCGGTTTCTAGCGTTATAAGTCCGCAGATTTACAACTGTGCTACTGAGGAACTTTACTTTCGTTGCATGGCTGCTTATTTTTGTTTAAACTTCTGATGTCTTTCTTGGAGTTTATACTTAATTTCTTATTCCTTTGTATTTGAACATGCTCTTTAAATATAAATATATATATACACAGGGCTGAAGAGAGGGGGGAGGCAAGGGGTGCAGCTGCTCCGGGGCCCGGCAGTGGGATATTCCAAGGCTCCCTAGAAATGCATACTACTTAATGAGTTAAAATGGGTACTGCTTTTTCATGGATTCATGAAGAAATTGGTCACCTAAACGTATTTTATGAAAAATCAGCAAAAGTTATAAATAGAATGAAAGGGGAGCCCGATGATATTAATGACCCCGGGGCCTGGGCTGGCTGTCGACTTCCCTGTATATATAAATTCATATCTGTAAGTCTCGTATATAGGTGATCACACAGAATGTCACCATACTTTTCATTCCATACCATTCCATAACCCCAGTGTCTTGAGTTGTAATTTTCATGTGAGTTTACCAGAACGAGTTGTTACATTTGATTTGGTATTAACCTTAAATTGGATTCGGCTTGAGAACAAACCTAAGATAAGGGAGAAGAGCGTTGTGGTATGCAAGTACTTCATATTTTGCTATTCTATAATATATATATATATATATATATATATATATATATTTCGTGCCTACAAAATAGAAAAAAATTAGGCTATGTCTGGCTAACTACACATGAGATCATGTGAAAACCTCAAACCGAAGTGGTACTTTCTGTACCATGTCCAGCCAAGGAATCAATCAACTGTTTCATGAGATATTTGCACCGTGTTCTACTTTACCTTGTGTATAGAAGACAGCCCTGCAACTGTCACATGTAACAGATATACTTTAGCATCCTGTTACTTTTTTTCTAATTAGTCAACTAAAGAGAGAATGTGCTTTGTGAATGTATTTCTGGCACTTTCAAGAGAGATTGATTTTGACCTCTGAGTAGAGCACTTCATTTTTGTGTTTGAAAGTGCCAAGAATCATGTTGGTTTGGCTATGAACTTTTCCATCTGTTGGTTAGGTGTACTTCATTTTATTTTCAATCCATTTTTTTTTTCAACTTAAACTTATTTCAATTTGTTTATTTAAATAAAATTTATTTTACTTCATTTTCTTCACGCTGTAGTTATACTAATTCTATTCGATCAGCCGTTCCCTGTTTTCCTTAATATTCCATAAATAGTGACTGACAGCATTTAAAATAATTTATGTATATATAATGTTGCGTCAGCGAGGTCACGTGACTAGTATCACGCCACCTATTTTCTAGAAATATTATGTTCCTTCGTGAATGCCCT
>NW_013666428.1:133630-147834 GCF_000517525.1 Limulus polyphemus
TAAAGTTTCGTCGGAACGAAGTTACGGAAAATTAACTAACGACTGGAGGCGTAACAATATATATATATAACTTTCCTTTTTGCCAATTATCAAATAGAAAGGTTTTTAGTTATATTTTTTAATAGTATAATAGTATAAATATATACTATGTTGTTGTTGGGCTTAGGGTTTTTCTACAGTAGGTGTCTGTAAATTGTTAGCAATAAATTCAACGATGAATAAAGAGCACACACTTCACTTGTTTTCAAAATAATATTGTTCCGTCTCTAGTCGTTTGTTAATTTCCCGGTATAAATTCTACCTGAGGAACTTCGGCGATACAAGTCCTTTCTTAAATAAAACTAGTTTATTCTTTCTCAATACAACTTTGCAATACATTTAATTTCCACAGTCACTTTGATTTAAACACACGCTATAATTCACAACGATTCACGCACTTTACTTACGACTTGACTCGATTATCTGTCTCTATATCTCCCTATCTGCAATTATTATTTGCCGGGCTTATATACTAAAACAGAGGGCATCTGGCAAACACTCGGACCTTCATGATCCTTCTAGAACTGATGACGTGTTACCAGCGTCACGTGACTTTCGCTGTCGTAACAATATATATATTCAGAACAAGTTAACGTATGTACAATAAATTCTTCAACACTATAGATGTTATGGACATATGATAAATACTATATATGTAGTTCTCTCCTTCTTGTCAAATATCCACTTAGGCCTATTCAATTGCTTTAGAACTTCAGTTGACAAGCCGAACTACCTTCTCTATGTCTATCGCACTAGTATTCACTGTGATTCACTTACAATTGTAGCGCGAGTTACCATAATCGTTTGGTCTTCTTTCTTTTGAAGATCCTCTGTTTCTTTTGTCAAAGTGCACTCAGGCTGATTCAGTTACATTAAAACCACGCTTTGACCGAATAAAATTACTTTCTTATCTTCTTTTCTACTGTTAGTTTCACTTTAACATATTAAATGTAAGGCCTATGCCAATCGTTTAGTCTATCACTTCTACGGTAGTTAACTTCACACCAACTTTATTCTCTTTTGCTATTATCTGTCTGTCTGCTGCTTCCCGCTCGTCTCACACTATTTATATCTTTATTACCTAATCGTCTGTCCACCTTCTATAGTCTCGACGTCAATATATTGCACGTGACATTCGATATTCTCAACATCAATGAATTATTAACAAAACTTCCTATAATCATCTGCTTTTAACTTTTATTATAACAAAAACAAAACATTCACTCATAAAACTAAATTAATCATTAATATCTGAACGAAACAGTCTTTTATATCATGAAAGTGACTTATTTTACACAGACTTCAACACTATGTCTTGTTTCTTTCAGTCTACCTGTCATTATATACACACCAAATCCCCAAACCTCTAGTTTTTGTGGATATCAGGTAACTGCAGCTTGGTTAATCATTGAATTATCAAAATTTGATAAATATTACAACTGCAAGCAGTTCCTACATTTTTGTAGAGTATCAGTGTTAGGAAGCAGTTAAAATATAATTCACATACATGATTATATACTTCATACCATTCTGGCATCAGTATTCGGAATGAATGGAGAATCCTGACGAGAGAAAGCTAGCATCAGTGCTTCAACTAAAACACATTTAAATGACTGGAATGCATGTTTACATTCTCGCACCTACAAAACGAACAACAATTATAAGTCAGTGGACAGAGTTGTGTGAAGAAATTGGACACAAATCAGCTTGAAACATGAAAAGCTCGTGGAAGACTTCTTATTTGGTCTTGGGCTGTGGCCATTCCTTGGGCTCTGTGATATTTACAGAATGAGTTAACACCCCATCCCTGCGAGCTGTCTTCCCACGAAACAACACCTGTGTATGAAATCAAAGTATCTTGGTTTCAGTTTCAAGCCTGCATCCTTAATATGCTGACATACCATTTCCATGTTCTCAACTGTGACCTGAAATGTGTAACCAAAGAACTATATGCCAGCCACATAAATGAGACAGCTCTCCCATTTAAGTCCTATCAGTAGAGGCTGGTACATTACACAATGTTTTTCAGACAAATCATCCATCTGGTTCCACAAGCACAATAGGAAGCTTTTAGAACTTATGCTTATTTTGAGTTTAGATTGTTAGCACAGTCTTCTTCTAGAGACTTTATGTACTCATGAAGCAGCTTGTTCCTTCTTGTATTCGCTACAATGGCTGCAATATGCATTACACAGCTTATTTGTTTCACCTCTAACATGTGTAATCATTCCAACGATCATTCCATCTAGGAGCTAAATAGCCAAATTCCAATAATTACAGACTAGCACTTGTACGATACAAGACATCAGACAGATGCCTGTTTGAATACATTTAGTTTACTTTCCAAACAGAAAACAGTCTTTCATGCATCAATTCTATGATCACAGCAGATAATGGCAGCATTCTAGACTGTGCCCATCATACACCATGAACCACCACTTGATAGTTGCACATTTTGCAGTCACAAGATGTACATCTACATTTACTGTACCAGTATTCAATCTGGTCAACAATAAATAGTTATTCTACACAATTACATTTCACCTATTGCATGTGCAAAACTGACTGACAATTTCTACAGTAGGTCCATTCCTAAGATATCAGTCCTAAACCAAGTTTGCATATAACTACTTTTTTCTTTCTGGTTGGAGACATTGCTAACATGATAACAGAGACATTTATCTCCTCCCACATGCAGTTTGTCATTATTTGCCAAAACAAAGTTTTGCCCAAGCAATGCTTTTGCACAGAGTGCCTGGTGCAAAGCTAGATTGAATAAGACACTGACAACTCCAATATCCAACAGGAACTCAAACTTTTCTTTCTGTACATAGTTGTGTTAGGACAGTTCCTAATATGAGGCAAATACAATCATCCATTGATAAGTTTTACGATATTTGGTGTGCTAATATGAGGTTAATTTCACAAAATGAGAACTGCTAGAATCTCCTCTTTGAAGGCTGGGTTACATATGCTATTGTACCATTCTGCCAAAAAAGGAACTTGACTCACAATACTTAATAGGGGAAAATGTTTTAGCTGTTTCTTACCACGTACTACACGTTATATAATTATGTGAGATTAATGATATTAAATTTATTTCCATACATGCGAAAGTAACACACCTTTAACAACCACATGGCATCACAAAAAGATGAAGTGGGACTGTAACATCAATTAAAAAAATTCTAAAGCCAATTTTACAAAAATGTTATGTAATATGCATCCCATTAGTCTAGAGTCAGACTCCCAGTACAAGCACTGTCAAATTGTTAAGTACACTTGCTTACTTTGTTTATGTTTGTACATGTAATAAAAATTACTTTTCACTTCGTTTACGTTGTGTTTAGTCTTTCTTGCTCCAAACTCAGTCACAGGCAAAAATACATTGTTACGTCTTTGTTCGTTTGTTAATTTTCCGTATAATTTATTTCCGATGAAACTTAAGTCCTTTCTTAAATAAAACTAGTTTATTCCCTCTCAATACAACTTTGCAATACAGTTAATTTCCACAGTCACTTTAACTTAAACACACGCTATAATTCACAACAATTCACGTGCTTTACTACCGCACTTGACTCAATTATCCGTCTCTGTCTGTCTGCAATTATCTATATCTGTGCCGTCACTTCTCGATGGTCTTATATATACGAAATAGAGGACGTCTGGAGAACACTTGAGGCTTCACGAAAGGACATGATCTTTCTAGAATCTCATGACGTGATACTAGCGTCACGTGACTTGTGCTGTCGTAACAATATATGGGTGTGAGGGGGGATACCACGGTTGTTTCTATGAATTTCTACTCTTAATTATTTCATCACGGATTTTAGACTTGTCATTTAATAAAAGAATTTTAGTATCTTAGTAATATTCTAACATAGAATTACAACTAACAAGTAAATTATTAAACCTCAAAACGGGAGGATATAAAATTTACAATGTGAAGTAGTAAATAAGTTTGACCAGACCACACAAAATTTTCTCGGAACTAACACACTTTACTGATAATTATGGTAAAATGGCACGTGATTCTGAATCGTAGAACGAAAACTTTTAATGATGATTCACTTTCTCTCTCTCTCTTTAGCAGGGCCAGCTATCTGAGATAGGGGTAGATGATAAGAAGCAAATTATTAGGAAAAATCTGAGTAGCTTATTTCTCTCAACGGAAACAAAGCAAATCTGACAAAGAACTAGCTTTGCGTACAGTTACATGCTGAAGCCTAAGTTCTAATGGGGCTTACCAGAATGATATTTCACCTATTTCATTAAAAAGTCCCATTGACAAAAAGAAAACCAGAATTTCCGAATTCTCCATTTTCACATATAATCAGTAAAGCCAACGACGCATTAAAACCAACTTAACGACACAATTATTCAGCAAGTTTGTCAGGTGTGAAAACTGGGTAAATGTTGCTCTCCAAGGGTAACACGCCCTTTACGCACAACACGCACGTACATTGGGTTTTTTCTTTAGGAAAACAATTACAAATCAAAATTAAGTCGACAAAAAAAAAGAAAAACACGAGAGAAAATTATGAAGCTAGATATCTCACCATTTTTAATTTCTCTTGTAAATGGAACAGTAGGGATATAAGACTAAATTATTCCACAGGAGCTAAAACGTTTATTTATCTTTCATAATAGAGGGCAGTAGCGATATTAGAAACGAAAACGGGAATAGGGTGTAAAATATGGTGCTGTGGCTTATTTTGTGAGATAGAAAAGTCTTCCACCTATAAATAAATCAGCTAATTTCATTTTCACCTAAAAGCGAATTGACCAGGTAATATTGTCAAATTCTCTATGATTGGTCTTACCATAGTACTAGTAGTTAACATAATATTTAGGGACAACAAGTTCAAGTTGAACAAACGACCTATAGTATACAGTATACTATAGACAGTATAGTATTAGTCTATCTAACTTCTAAGTATCTTATCTATGATCTAGGCTGTCCCGTCTCTAAAGTTCTAAACTAAAACTATTAAATAAAAACTAATACTTTCTAGTAGTACTCCTCTGAACCATTTCTAAAAATTCAATGCCCTTTCTAGGGTAAGAAGCCCGAGACTGAACACAATACTCAAAATGTGGCGTAACTAGTGACCCATACAATAAAATTATATTTATAACCTTTATAGACTTGTATTAAGTATTTCTGTAGATACAACTAAAATGCTGTTGGCCCTACCATTAGAAACAGCACACTGCTTGAATGGCTTAAGAAACTGATCAACCACTACACCAAGATTCCTTTCTTTCATAAGGTTATTCCCATCCTCATTATACTTACAATTCAAATTATAATAATCCATATGCATTGTCTTGCATATATTATAATTAAAACTCATCTGCCATTTATTCTCCCAACTCATTAAATGATCTAAGTCCTTTTATGAAGCAGCATCAGCAGCCTCTAACACAGTCTCAGCCAGCAACACCCAACATCTTAATATTGTCAGCAAATTTAAGTAATTTATTGACCATTCTTTCATCTATGTCATTGATGTAAATTGAAAAAGTCCTAAGACTGAGCCTTGAAGTACCCCATGTATGACATTAATTCAGTTTTACTGAACTCCATTTATAACAATCTTCTGCTTTCTTCCAGCTAACTTATCTCTTACACCTATAGAGATAATTTATTTACAAGCCTTTTGTGTGGCACCTTGTCAAATGCTTTCTGAAAATCCAGATCTACACCCTTACTCTCATCTAAATAAGCAGTCACCTTACAAAGAGTCTCAAAAGATTTGTAAGGCAAGATTTTCCTTTAGTGAACCCATGTTGACTATCCAAAAATTAAATTCAACTTTGATATGTTGTTATTGTACCACTAAGTTACAAGTTCTACAAAGTCTTAAAGTAAGAATTGGTTGATAATTATGAAAGTTTAAAATTTGTAAACTAGAAAGTTCTAATTGTTAAAAGGAGAAATAAAACATGATCTGTTACTCCAGAAAACATAATTGGTTTTATCTAAGCTCCTTTGTATAAGGGCTCGGCATGGCCAGGTGGTTAGGGTGCTTGACTCATAATGTGAGGGACATGGGTTCCACCAAACATGTTTGCCCTTTCAATCATGGGGGCATTATAATGTGATGGTCAATTCCAATATTTGTTGGTAAAAGAGTAGCCCAAGAGTTAGTGGTGGGTGGTGATGACTAGCTGCCTTCCCTCTAGTCATTCACTGCCAAATTAAGGACAGCTAGAGCTGTATAAGCCTAAAAGATCAGTTAGCAAGTGTCTTGGTTGTCCAATGAAGTAATGGCAAAATGTTGGCTTAAATAAAACCATTATGTTTTATGGAGTAATAAGTCATGTTTTATTTCTCCTTTTAATTTGGTTGGTATTTTCTTTTTGCCACTTTTGCTGACCTTATTTGTGACTGAGTATATGTGGTAGTGTTAACACTACTCTCAATATCAGCAAATTATTTGTAATGAAATTGAGAATTTTCTACAAAAGATTTAAAATTAAGTACAATATGAAGCAATTTTATAAGTGTGGCCTGTAGACAAGATTTTTTAAATTAATGCATCATCTCAACTTTGCAAAGGATGATGGCAAATATTCCACAGTTAATCTTTTAAGCTTAAGCTCTTAAACTTTTAAAGGGTGTGATAAATGATAAAGTATAAAATGTTACTATTATACACACAGTTTGCTAACATTGTTAGAGGAATAACCATATATGTTTTCCACAGCTACAGATGGAGGCACTGAATATGGTAATTATTGAGCTGGTATTAATTTGTTAGTTTTAACCATACAGGTATAATTACTGATAATAGATTTCATCGACTTTTGAACACATTTTTCTTAGCTGTTTATTCACTGAATTTCTCATGGGTCCATATCTTTTTTGTATACAGAGCCCCTTGTAATATGTGCCTCAAACAATGTAAATAGCATCTATATTGTAATTATTCCCACTAATTACTGCTACTCCCTCCTACCTCTCATGTATTTTACATAGCAAATACATGTTGTTTTTTTTGGCAAGTTCTTTTCACCAAATGTTGCAACAAGCAAAAATATAAAAATTAATGCAATATTTGGGCTTAACTATTAGTAATAAGGATTATATAGCCAAGTCAATAATTTTAGGGTTAATTCTAAATGTGGTTTTAACCTGTTTTCATGAAAATACTTAATTTTCATAAATGATAATTATTTGCTTTTCATTTAGTAATATATTTATTTATGTAACAGACTACTTGGTTTTACCTTTAATGTATATTAATGTGTGAACACGTATACTTTATAGTATAAGGAATGACCTGAAACTTGCTACTCATTAATTTTACTGATCGTTTGGGACATTGGGAGGATGTATGGCAAACCCTCTTTTATATGTCAGTAAGTTATATGTACAGTAATAATATTATGGAGAGATATCTGAATACAACCTTAAGATATCTTAAACTAAAATGACTCCAATTAAGTCAATTTTACTTTTCTAACAGAGTGGTCAGCCTATGAAATAGTTCTTGCAGATGTGGTAGATGCTGCTACATTGAAGGAGCTTAAAAAGGAGATTCAATGGGTATTTTAGAGATCAGGGTTGAATGTAAAATAAGTTATTTCTTCATTTCTTTGAAAGTCATGATCAACCTGATGGAAGTTTTCTTTGTTGAAGACAAAGTTTTAATACACATTCTGTTCGACAAAGGGTTTCTATATGTAGCAGAGGGTAGGATGGTAGTAGAAAGTGGGATAAATTACAGTAGGTGATCCAAATGACCTTTTGTTATCACTTGGAAAGTAAATAACTATACCAAAGAAAATAAATTATAACTTAGTATGTCTCAACTTAATAAGGAATATTGGTGAAAAATTATTTATTTAAGGATGCAATACATATTAAAATTATATAAGAAGTAATCTATTGGGACAATAAAAGGGTGTACTGTACATTTTCTCACAGTTATACTGTCATAAGTTTGTTGAACAGGTGAATTTCGAGGGATTTAGTTGGCTGTGAGTTATAGATACATGTCCAAATGTTAAAAGTAAATCCTCATGCTCTAAATGTTAAACTCTCTACTCACAGTCACTGGAATAAATAAAATCTTGCTGTTATGTTGTATGTAGAATTAACTTGTAGCTTCTAAATTACTTAACAAACAAGCTGTTTATGTTAATGTAATTATTTCATTCATCACACAAAGCTATAACTTCGAAATATTTATATAATGTAGATTTACTGTGGTGAATAAAGTACAACTCAAGCACCATACACATACCACCACTACTTAGTCTTGTTTTCTTGATATTTCTGTAACTGTGGTGAGTGATGAGGAGTGGAATTCCCAGAAACTAGTCTAACCAACAAATGATAGAATTATAATTTTGAGGATGAGAGAACATATCAAATTTTTATTTATATATTAATTTTTCTTGCAGTAGTTTTCTAATTCTGAATATTACACTTTTAACTTTATTCCATTAGTGGTAACATTAAAATTGGCTGTATACATTGAAACAAATTGTTGCATAGTTGTATAAAGAATTTGGAGGATAAAAAGTACTACAGAAAAAATTTGGCTAAGCATAATTTGTTCTGTTTTAACCATACCTTAAAAAGCTAATGTATGTTTTTCATTTTGTTGTACAGAATTCTCAGCTGAATGTGAATATTACCAAACAAAACATTGTTTAGGACATAAATAGCATCTTGGCAGGGATTTGTATGTTGATGTTTATAACAACTGATTATATTATAATTCTATCAATTTTCCTAAGTAATTACTTTAAGAATGCCTTTGGATACACTATAGGTTTTCAACTAGATAAATATTATAACTTGATGCAAAATTTAACTCTGAGAATGAAAAAAAAACAATGTTGGATTGTTACAGTTTCACCAAACTTTCTTCTTCTAATATTACATGAAATATTCTTTTAAATTGAAATTTCTTTCTTATGTCTCTGTACATAAATTCAAAAAGTAAATGAAATATTTTATATTAGGATCTATTCCCCAAAATCGTTAATGTTGAGTAGTATTTACAATCTTATGGTAATATTTTGTTGTAACATTTTTCTTTCATTGGCTGATTCTCTTAAATTATCTGATGTAAATATTTCAAAGTTTAGTCCACATAGTATATTAGTTTTTCCAAAACAGTACTACCTTCCTCACCTGAAGCTATCTCAACCTTGATTTGCCCTCTTAGCATTGCTAAAATTTTCAACAGTGCACCAGTCTTTTTATACCCCCTTCATTTTTGCACCATTGCAGCAACCCTCCACCAATTATACTGTGGTACCTATACTAATGCAGATAGCTCCCTCTACCATTGCAGCACAGTCCTCACTTTCTTGGCATCCTAGTGTATAGATGTGTGTTTTAATTCATTCTCCATGTGCTTACAAAATTTTGATTTTGCTTGATCACAAATTTATATTGGTTTCAACTTCAAGCTTCGTCTTTTTTGTGTTTAATTTCCATTGTTTGTACTCGTTTCTTTTAGAAATGTTTTTGTTTCTGAATTTTACTTTGTTTTTATGAATTTGAGATTTTATATGGTAAATGATGAAATTCCCACCCTATGTAGAATACTAGTCTCAGGGTCGACGATGCACACTGAAAAACTTATCACAGATCTCATGGGAAAAAGAAGAATACCTAACCCAGCAGATTATGTGGAAGTATGGTAACAGGTGGAAAATGCCGCAGAATGACAATTTCCACACACAAATTATATCCCTTTTCACAAAAATTGTAACGTGAAAGGAAAATTGTCAGAAGAATGTAAGACACAAACTATCCTCGAACTGAAGCCTGTGCTTCATAAGCAGATTTTTCTCACTTCCCGTAGGTATACCCTTTGTATGAGCTTGTGTGGATGGACCTAATTTCTGCACTTGTTAATTTAGGTCATTCATGTCTTCTCTATTCAGTGTTGGGTTCATTATACTTCTTTTACCATCAAGGTTAATTTAGTTTAAACTTGCGTTTGGAGTTTGATTATTCCTTTGATTTTGTTTGCATATTTACTTCTTTTCACTGTTTCTTTTTCTTTACTACTAGTCACATCTAATTAGGCATTAGATTTGAGTTAAACTTTGTTATTGTTAACTGGGTATCTTTTTATTCTCATGTTTTTCGTGTCATTTGTCTTATCGATTCTTTGGGTGGACTTGTAGGTTCAATATTTAAGGGTCGTTTATCTTCTATGTTCTTTTAGTGGTTTTGTACTTTAGGTGTTACTTATTGTTTTATGTTAGCTTTCATAGTTTTGTAGGTTTGTTATTTTTATGTACTTTGTAGAATTTACACATTTCTATATTTTGTTTGTCCATTAGTAATGAGTACTTTCTTTAAGTTTGTTTAGTTATGTGTCTTTTTGGCTACACTTCATGAAAGTTCCATGGTTTCTGTGGGTTTCTGCCTTCCATTTTCCTCCCCCACTGTCCACTTCCCAGATCTCATTCCCTCCTCCTCATAATTGTACCTCGTCCAGTGATCTTGCCGAATCTGTTTGAGACCAACTACACAAAGGAGCTATTGAATGGGTGGTGCCCACTCAACTGGGATTTTACTACAGTCTATTTGTTGTCTCCAAGAACCCAGGAAGTTGGAGTCCTATCATAGATCTCATTTTGATGGGTTTTTGCTTCATTATCATGTCATTTTTCTCCAGTTCATCCACGAGGGTTCTATCTTCCAGTTCTGGGTGCTGCTGTTCAGTCTTTCTTCAGCTTTTGCATGTCTTCTTCACTTGCTGCATGTCCGGACTCACTATTACATAAACAACTGGCTTCTGCTTGCCTCTTCCTGTGCCCAGTCACTCA
The DNA here is from genome assembly GCF_000517525.1 of Limulus polyphemus. NCBI lineage: Eukaryota > Metazoa > Arthropoda > Merostomata > Xiphosura > Limulidae > Limulus > Limulus polyphemus. The sequence goes on from NW_013666428.1 coordinate 144,479, forward strand.
TTCACACCCGCTTACTTCTTCAAGAAGATGTTTGGGTGGGGTTTCTCATCAAGCTGGAGAGATCCTTTAATACTCCCTTGCTGTATCTTATTCATTGAGGTTCTCTTTACTTCCTGTCTTGATTGAGCCTAGCCTTCTCCACTTCGGCTCTAGGTTATGGAGCGGACAGTCACAAAGGCCCTACTTTCTCCCTCTTTCTTTACATGAAAAGTTCTATTTCTTTTGAGGTTGTGGGCTTCCTTGGAAGCTCTCATTCCCTTAGGTTGAGCACACATGCATTCCCCTCCTTGGATGCTTCTCGAGCAGTGGAACTTCCTCGAGATCCCTTGGACCATCTTATCACCCTTCCTCCTGGGGTCAGGGCTGACCTTGCTTCATTCCAAATCTCATCTGTTTACAGATGCTTCCTTGGTGGGTTTGGGGGGCTTTTCTCAATTCCCCAGAGCTTTCAGATTGATAGTCAGTCGAGGAGGCTGCTCTCCATTTCTACATCCTGGAACCTTTGGCAGTCCATTGGACTCTGTATCATTTCCTCCCATTGTGCGGGGGTGGGTGGTTATGGTTCATTCTGACAATTCAACTGTCATCAGTTATATTACCAAGCAAGGGGGAACCACATCCAGATCTCTGTGTTTTCAGACTTTGGATTTCCTGTACTAGGCTAACGACCATGTCATAATTGTTCTGGCGTGTCATGCTCTCAGAGTTTTTAATCTTGTGGCCGATAGCTTATCACATCCCAACTGGGGTTTCCCCACAGAGTGGCCCCTTCATCCTCAGGTTTTTCTGTGGGTGTGTTCTCAGTTGGGATCTCTACATATATATAGGTTTTAGGTTTCCAGTTTTTCATCCCTCAGCTCTGAGGGTAGGTGCTTTCAGTCCAGTTTGGAGGAGTCTTCACCTATATGCCTACCCTCTGATCAGACTCCTCTCCTGGGTATATTCTCTTATCCAGATCTCTCCTTGTTGTTTTCTGCTGGTTGTTCCGTACAGGCCGGCTCAGACATGGTTTCCTCTGCTCTAGCCTTTACTGGAGGTATAGCCCCTGTTTTTATCTCTGTCCTAATCACTCCTCTGACAACCACAATCAGATGTTTTTCATCCCAACATCACTACACTCCAGCTACACTTGTGACTTTTGTTCGGTCCCATGCCTCAGCTCTGGGACTTGCCCCTCTTGCATCCTCATTTCCTTGCCTGTACCAATCGTCCTTCCTTGTTGTCTGTGTACCAGAGGCATTGGTCTTACTTCAGACTTTGGTCTATTGGCCATGACTTCCGACCATCCCATTCTTCTGTACTTCACCTGTCCCAGTTTTTCAGGCCTTCCTTCCCAAGATATCAGCTACCTGGGATAGATGTTGGGCCTTTTCTCCTATTTCCTCATCTTCCTTTTCCCACCTGTTCTCCCATTCGGATCTGGATCATCTACTTGTCCATTTCATTACCTGCTATGTTATATGGTTCATACTGCCTCCTTTCATGGTTCTTGTTCCTTTGTTTCCTGTGATCTTTCACCTATTACACTTACTGGTTGGGTTCATAAATTCATACATCTGGTGTTATTATGACATGTCCATGGATGATCTCCATCTACATCATTTTTCTTCACACCAAATTTGTCATCTAACTATGTCTTTAGCTGCTCGCCACAACCATCTTTTGGAGGAAGTCATTCATGCTGGTATGTGGACAACTGCCAATTCATTTGTCACTCTTTATCTGCACATCATAGCTGTATCTTCATCCTGTGGCCATTCTACACATATCTGTTCATCTTTGCCTGGGGTAAGTTTACATATTATTCTTTTCTTTTTTAAATTACTTCCTTGATATACGTCTTATTTCAGGATTCCACCTTGTGGCGGGTGTTGTCTGGTCAGGTATGCTGAATATCATATCTTGGCACTAAATCTGTATACTTCCATAATGCTCACTGGCTGCTTATCCAGAGGTGTGTGTATATATACCTATATTTTTTTTATTATCACTGTATTGTATATAAAGGACTGTCACTTACAGACTTCATGAGTAAAGTGGATGGGGATTTTTGTCCATCCCTACTGACCTGTGATTCTTACAGTCAGGTTCTTTCTGCTTTTCGAAATATGGAATCACAGATGCTATTGCACTGTCTCCAGTGTATTGTTATTCCAGACTCCCCAGTGCATATCCCCACTTTTTTTCTAGTGGAGCATGGAAGCCCTTGCCATTTCTAATTCCCAGTTGTTGGAGTGGTGGACTGTGGAGATTTCCTCTGGAGTGGGATTTGAATAAAACGAACTTCATAGTCATATGTGCCCACTCTGTGAGAAGAGGGCTATCATCGTTATATTTAATATTATAAAATATCATAATATGCTCAATTTAAGGCACTTCTCCTGGATGTTTTTGCCTGGGTAGACTGCACTTGTTGATCAGGAAAAAGTAAAAAAATTTATGCATGACTCTTCCACTGGATGTTTTCTGCCTGGATGGACTGCACTTGACATACTCCATAATATTACAAAGCATTTCCCCCTGATGTTTTTGCTCAGGCTGACTGCACTTGTTGATCACACAATCTGTTACATACAAAATATGAAACGAAAAATACTGTTCAAGGTGCTTCCACTAAATGCTTCCTGCTCGGATGGACCACACTTGATATAATCCAAGGTATACCAAGGCACTTCCCCTGGATATTTTTGGCCCAGATGAACCACACTTGCTGATCTTATAATCTTATACAAGGTGTTTCCACTGTTGTTTTTGACTGGAAGGACTGCACTTGGCATAATTCGATGTATCCCAAGGTGCTTCCACTGGATGTTTTTGCCTGGGCAGACCACACTGGCATAATTCGATGTATCCCAAGGTGCTTCCACTGGATGTTTTTGCCTGGGCAGACCGCACTGGCCTATTCATATACATTTACAGTCCTTTAGCCTTAGCCATGTATTCATATATCTGTTTACAGGCACCTTTAAGTCTAACTATGATTATGTCATGTGCTCACACTTGTTACATATGTGGACGTCTTATGTACTATCTGTTGTCTATTGTCAGAATCAGTCTTACATAACATGGTGCCTGTTTATTAAGTTCTGTCCTATGTGTCTTACTTTGTTTTTTACTGGGTGAATAGCATACCTGTTCCAGAAGTAGTGCTATACACCACAGGTGTGCCTTCTTTTGTAATTGTGGCACACCTCTTCTTTCATGGCAAATGAAACCTGGTTATGCCATAAAGCATCTTTAGGCTATATCTTCATTTAATGATAAAAACCATAGTTTTGGCTTTTCTTTGCATATAGACGCTTGATACATTAAGAATGACTGAAATAATAATTTGAATAATAAATAATATGTATTTA
>NW_013666428.1:148834-157927 GCF_000517525.1 Limulus polyphemus
ACTGGTTTATGAGCTTGTTGCTGTCCTAATTTAGGATATTTTTAATAAATTCTTGAAAATGTTAAAAAAAAGAGAGAGAGAAACGGGGCCCGGCGAGGATGTTTACCCCGGGGCCCATGCTGGCTCTCGACGTTTATAACTGAAGTCTCGCTTCTAGATATTCATCACAGAGATACTAGAATTTCTTGACATCATCTGATCTTAATTAAAACGTTAAAAAATATAGCTTACAACAATATATATAATATTTTTTACTGTTTCAGATTTACTGCTAGGTTAATGGTGGGAATTTAAGTAATATTTTTAAAATTATTACAGTTGAAAGACAAAACATATTACCACTTTGAAACATTCAGATAGACTGAATGGAAGTTAACCCCTTCCGTGATTTGCCAGTGATAACTTGGGTGCCTTCCATGTTTCCAAAAATAGTCGGTATTCTTTAATGTAGTTTCATTGAAATAATATATATCACGTATAAATCCAGATGTGTAGCATTTATTTATCAGGTATATGTTGTGCAGAAATATAAAAGCAGATCATAAAACTTTTGTTTCATTAATATTATAAGTTAAGCTATCAAAAAGCAAAATAAAAAAACCTGACTTTTTGTTTTTGATGACTTAATTTCAAAAATTGCCAGACATGGAAGAGGTTAAATTTCCTTTAGTTACTAATGTAGAGTCCACTTTTGTTGCTAAACTTTAAATTCTTTTTTTAGAAAGTAACTTACTGTCCTTTGTAGAGGTTTTATATTTGAAAAATAGAAGATCAAGCTATGTTTTACTAACATGAAATATAGCAGTATTAGAGTATATTTAACTTATAATTATTAAAAGAAATTCTATTTCTTTGCGAATGTTTCTGATAAATATATTTTAATTGCACCTTTAGTATTGACTGTAAAAGTTTAAAGCAGGATGAAGCGTGGTAAGTACTCTTTCATCAGCTTCAGTTTAATTTAGTGTTAGTGTTTGAAAACAATTAGATAGTAAGTTAATGAATTGTTCATGGTTATTTGAAACTTAATGTTGGTCAGTGTGTTCTTATGCTTTTCTAAATTTCAACATATTATTCTCCATAACAATTAAGAAACATTACTTTTCAGGATTTATTGTGCAAAACAGTAATTTCAGTTCAATAAATGGATTTATTTAATGTTCTCTCAAACTGTTGCTTTTACACAATAACAATCCATGAAAAATTAATCAAAAACTTTAGTTAAGATATTACTAGATACTGTACCCAGTTTACATATAGTATTTTTTCTGTATAAAATGAACAGAAAATAAAAAAATTACTTGTTTCATCATTGTTCCATAATACCAATTTAATTGTTTGCAAGTTGTCATGTGTAGTTTGTGTATAAATTGTCTGATTGTAATTTCCAGGATTTTTTTAGAAGTATGTCTAAATTGGCACAGTTTTAATGGTACTTAGGTTTTTCAAAAAGACTACATCTCTGATGAAATAATTCATGGTGTTGAGTAATCCACTTGAAGTAAATCTATGGCTGATATGGGTATTAAAAACTTTTATTTAAAAACACAATACAAGTGACAGTGTTTAGACCTACTTAGGTTCAAAATCACCTTGAAAAAGTCATCTTAACTTGATGATAACCTAACTAGGTTGAAATATTGTTACTTGTATTTTTTAAGTAAAAGTTTTTAGTACCCTTATCCGCCATCTATGCTTTTGACTACACCTCTATAGAAATGTTAATGTAAACATTTTTATTGTACCTTTATGACTTCAATTTGAAAATTATTTTAATTTTAGGGGTTTAATATTTTGTGAATATTTTGCTGTGGATCCTTCATCATCCTTCATAATATTAGGATACTTTTGTAACTTCATGAAAATTCACTGATACTCAAATACTCTAGTGTCACACGTGCAAGTGCTTAAAGTTGGTAAACCATAAGGAGAGTTATTTTACATCTTTAGGTATGCATAACTAATAAAAGTATATATTGGTTTAATTTTGCAGCATTATATTTCTTCCTTTTTTTATTCTTCACTTTCAAAATATTTCATATGCTCCAAGTTTATTTAAATTGGATGAAAACTCATCTTATTGAGTACTTTTACATCAAAGTAAAGTTTTTACAATGAGATTAGTTACAGGAACTCGCCATTGCTTTAATAAGCAAAAAATTCATGTAAGCCCAACACAATTTAAGTATCCTTTACCATTGTCAGTATATCATAAGATTTTAGTAACTTACCTCCAGGCACATGTTTCCTATTATATTTATATCCATAATCTTCTTTAAGGTAAAGATCAAGATCCTGATGATGTATTTGAAATACTGGATGTTCGAGGAAGTGCAAAAAATGGAAAAAATTGGTTTCAGCACTTTCTGGGTGATATTACTAAGGCTTCTACTGCTAAACAGATAACAGTTGGAGGGATTACTGGATGGTAAAGCTATCTTTTCACTTTATATATGTAGTTTCTTATTTATTATTATTATTACACCTAACACTTACCAACCATAACTTGTGCAAGAAATCCAAATAATAATGAAAACATAACTGTAAAAATGTTTAATATTAACTAGAAGAATGTATCCATGCTTGGGAGTAATGTATTTAAGTAGATTCACGTAAAAATAAGATCATAACTGCAAAATGACACTAAGCCATTCAGAAGATCAAGGCCACCCCTTACCCAACCCAAAATCAATCTAAATTACATTTAGTCTTTACATCCATTTATTTGTTTAATGAAAGTTTAAACAAAATTAACTTATCAGCAATCACTATGTCATCAGAAAACCCATTCAATTAGTTTTTAAATTTAAGTCTTTAACTGACAAATCAATTTTGTTAAAGAACAAAGTCTGCATCTGAGCTTCTCCAGCTTCAACCTGTTACCTTTAATATTGAAATTCTTATTACCTTCTGACACTAAAATTGGCCACCTGAGCAAAAAATATTTAAATTCTCAAGCATTGTATGTTCATGAACCAAATTACTTCATATCTAATTTACTCCCCTGTGAAAATAAGTACCAAATCATATGTCTCTACTTGTAGATTATATATTTTAAATCCAGTATTCCTCTAGTTGTTACTCTAACTCCAACATGTTTGTATATTTTTTTCCTACAAGAATGGTGCATAACATGTTTTTTTTCTTGTAGTAATGGTGTATACTCTACTCTAAGACATCTCAGGAAAGTCTTGTATAATGTTATAATAATCTTCCTGTTCTTTTATTCACAATTCCTTTAAATAGCTCCCAGATCTGTATTGGCTCTTTTCAATGTATAAAAAGAGCCAAAATTAGTTTTACTTTAGTAACAAAGAACCTGTACAAAAGATAATGAGTAACAAAAAGTAGCATTCTATAATGTAAAGTAACATTTCTAAGATATTACAGTGGTTCTTTAAACTCTTATTGTACCCCTTTCTGAGCTTTTTGATCACTTCTTTTGTTTTGAATCTTCATTTATTTATATTTCACTGACACTTCTAGGGTTCCCCTCCCCCAGGCATCAGGATAATGTTTTCCATAAGGGTGATATAGTATTTTTTATAATTCTCCATTAACTGGAATACACACATTAGAAATTACTATGCTATTCCTACATTTCAGCTGACCTTGAAAGAGATTCTTTCGTGCATCATTTTGTATTTGCAGGTATTTCACTTGAATTGGTTCCCCTTCAGGAGAAGCATGCCAGCAAGAGTTGATTAGAGTTTTAGCATCTTTTCAAAATGATAAAAATGTTTGTTCTTTGTCTTACAATTATAAGTAGTGGGTGTCAATTGAAAATTAGAAAAGAAAAGTATCTTTTAATTTGTTTGAATGACCAAACATCAGAGTAAAGAAAGTGGGTCTTTTCAACCCACTCATTGACTCTCTTCTGTTCCAGGTGACGTCTCTGCCGTGACTTTGGGGGGGGGGTGTATCATGGTAATTTGTTCATCTGTGGTCCTTCAGTTCGGTGTTTACTATCACATTAGATGTCCTCCTCCTATTTCATTGCAACGGTTTGTTTCTTCATCCTTCTGAATCTATCTGTGTACAACTTCTGGATCAGGAAGTCTCAGATCTTCAGAAAGAAGCAGAAATCATATATCATGTCTCCAGGTTTTTCTCCCATCTCTTTGTAGTCCTAAAGAAAACAAGAGATTGTAGATCAGTCATCAACCTGTCTCAGCTCTATATACACCCCATTTCTAAATAGAAAACATGAGAAAGTTAATTAAGTTTCTTAGTCAAAGCCATTTTGGATGACAAAGGTAAATGTACATAATGCATACCTTCATATTGCTATTCATCCATCATTCAATTATTTTCTTCATTTTTGCCTTTGGGGAATGAGTTACCAGTTTTACTACCATTCCCTTCAACTTGACCTTGGCTCCATACTTTTTATATACAGTATTCAAAGCTTTTGCAAGTGTTCTCCATCAACTTTCACTTTTACATGGACAATTGGCTTTTTCTGACCCTTTCTTCAACTTTTATACTCATTCACTTGATCACCCAACTGATTACTTTTCTTACATGGATCATCCACAATCCCATATCTGTTTTAGCACCAACACAGTATTTGGTACATCAACTGCCAAAAACATCCTTTCTGCTTTGGGGTTGATAGCTTCATTTTTTGAAGTTACTCTCTTGTGGCTCATTCATGTACATCACCTGAAAGGGGACCTTGCTTCTAGTGGCATTTGACTTCAGTCTTATTGTCATGCACCATCACTCTTTCTGCCAACAGCAGGAACTCCCATGCACTTTTAACCTTCATCTTTTAACAGATGCCTCTCTCAAGGGTTGGAGCATTATGTTGAGTAATAATTATTCTGGTTTTTGGACTCATCAAAAAGCAACAGCTCATATCAAGGTTTTAGAACTTTGTATGCCTCGAGTTTCTGTCCCTTCACCACTATTATACTGTGTTACTTCACACAAATCTATTGTGGTAGCTTCTATCAACAATCACGGAAAGTACTCATTCTCACAGCTTTTGTTTCATTGCAGTCTCTCCACTTCTTTAGCTTCGTTCTCAACATCTTCATTTACAAGCGTGCCACATTCCTGAAAGGAACATTCTAGCTAACTTTTTCTCAAGATCATCACATTTTTCTCACATAGTGGACCCTTCACCTTTTGGTTTTAAATGGATTTATGTATGTCTGTATTGTCTGATGACTGATGCCTTTGCTACATCAATCAACCATTTTCTTCCACTCTGCTGGTCTCCAGTTACAGATCTAAATTCTTTTGCAGTGGATATACTGAGTCAATCTTGGGAGAAACTCCTCCTTCATGCTTGTCATCCACTGCACCATTTTCATCAAGACTTGGTTCAAGATCAATTACTCAAAGTACCAGCTTCTCTTCACTGATCTACTTTGGCTTGCTCAGCCTTAATTTCTCCTACTGCATCAACTTTCTCACAGGCAACCAGTCCCATTATTACTGTGGAATCATTATCTGCAATAAGGATGTTCAATGTCCACAACTTTACTGTTGGCTATTGTTATGTTAATTCTCTGAGAAACCAGATTCTGTTTATAGGTGGCTCAAATGTTAACCCATTCTTGCATATGCTCTTCTTTGGTTGTTTATCAGTCTCATTAGGCTATTTTTTTGGAGTTCGTGTATTAGACATGATATATCATTATCTCCAACTTCTTAACAAATTGCTCCTTTCTTTATGTATTTGTTTATTAATTGTGGCTTATCAGCTTATTCCATAGCTGGTTACAGAGCTGCTTTATCTGCCACCTTTAGATACCACAATCCATTTTGTCTCTATTATTTATTGACATTTTCCAAGACTCCAACTTTCTAGGCATTGTCCTAAATGGGCCTTGATAAGTTTCTTTGCTTCTCATACCTTATTTTCTGTTTCTGATCATACCCTGGTCAGGTTTTCTCATGTAAAACTTGGATTTCAAGAGAAGGCAACCACTGTTTTTGACCTATTGTGTTACATATCCTGACTGATTTTTATTCTTGATAGAAATCAAAAAAGAGCTTTTTATGTCCTGTCAGGGGTTACTCATTGTTATTTTGCTTCTCCTGAATCTTTCAGAGGGTCTCAGAAAAGATTGTTTATATCTTGCGCAGTATATCATGCTCTTCAGATCTTGCTACAACTCTTTAAAATATTGACTTATTCAATTGATCTTTGGTGTTTACTAGAACGTTCCCACACATCTTAAGAATGAATTTTGAGTTACCTCTTTCCAAATTCAACATTTGGTGATGTCATTGACATCACAGTCAAAGTACTCTAGAGGAAATTCTTCAGACTAGCAGCTGTTGATGCATTATGTCTCAATTTCACTTGAGTTAAATCAAGTAAGTTTACTTTGATTTACAGTAAACATTGATTTGTTACTAATCCAGAACCAAAGTAGATTCAATTGACTGAATTCACAGGAAAATTAATGAAACAGACCAGCTTCATAAGAAATGTTTCTATTTCTAATATTCACTTACCATACTAAAACTATTTCAGTGCAGTAAATTTACATGCTTTTGAAAAATAAAATAAATTTATGCATACAAAATGTTATTGATAACCAAGTTTAAGTTTTGTAACTCTTACTGAAGAAATCAAAATTATTTGGTAGTTAGTCATTTTTTTATAACTTCTTATTAATAAGTACAGTAGGTTTTTTAGGTTATACTTTTTCTCATGAATAATATGAAAACTTGAACTATACAGCTGTTAAATAAGTACTAATATCCAGAACAATGACTCTTTAAGCTGGATTCTAAATACTACATGAATATCTTTCACCACCATAATTTTCCTGTTGAACATAGTTTTTTTTTGTATTTCACATATATGGTTTGTCTCACAAGGTGGGTCCAGCATGGCCAGGTGGTTAGGGCGCTCGACTTGCAATCTGAGGGTTGCGGATTCGAATCCCTGTCCCACCAAATATGCTTGCCCTTTCAGCCGTGGGGGTGTTATATTGTGATGGTCAATGCCACTATTCAGTGGTAAAAGAGTAGCCCAAGAGTTGGCGGTGGCTGGTGACGACTAGCTTACATTGCTAAATTAGGGACGGCTAACGCAGATAGCCTTTGTGTACCTTTGCGAGAAATTGAAAAAAAAAAAACCTACAAGGTGAGGAGTAATTATAAAACAAATATTTTTTATTAGTAATTTTGTATTTTTGAAATCAGAATGTTTAAAAAATGAAATTTATTTATTTTAAATCAGTATAATTCTGGCTAGCATTTTTGTATTATCTTAATTCATAAATTAAATTAATTAATTAAATAATATTATATATATTGGCTTATTCATAAAACAAAAGATCTATATAAACAGGAAGATAGTCTTATTGACCAATTTTTTTTAATACAACTAATTTTTGATTTTTAGGTAATTTGATTTAAACACATTCCAAACTTTTAATTTTGTTTCTTACTTGACAAATGTTACTTATATTCTTTACAAACTTCTTTTTCTTTGTCTTTCAACCACAATATTTTTTATATTAATTTACTTAGGATCTCAACATTGAGAACTTTTACTAAGTTTTTTTTAATGTGAATCAGTTTATTTTTATATTTTTTAAAGGTGTACAGGATTTGTTTTTACCAAAATTGGAAAAGTTGCTGCCACTGCAGTTGGAGGAAGCTTACTACTTATACAGGTAAAGAACGTGAGCTAATATTTACATTTGATAATGGAAACTCAGTTTTATTTTACAGTTTTTAGCCACAGCATAGCAGCTCATATAATGGCTCTCGAGTTTTTCAAGTACAAACTTTTAGTTCGTAGCTCCGTCATCTCTTGACCGATTAAAGATCTAATCACAGTTTTGGACTCGGGAGGTCAAACCCTTTCGTGTGATTTTTTTGACCTTGCCCAAGGTCTCATAGATTAATTTACTTTAATCCTACCTAAAAGAATTTCAATTTGAGGATAGGCTGGTAGAGATCCTGATGAGTAATAAAATCGAATTGGGTACAAGCAAGCCCCATGTTTGGTATTGCTGGCACACATAAATATAGCTAATAAAGAGGAAAAAAAAATAAATCTCAAAAATTAATTTACTCTATTCCTGCCTAAAAGAATTTGAAGTGCCACAGCTATTGAGGATTCCTTTTTCTTAAACTTGTAAAATGTTGTTAGAAACAAGAAATGTGTGAGTTTGAAACTGCAATTTCTTTGTTAGTGACTAAAAATAGATATAATCCTATAAAAGTGAAACTAGCATTATATCTTTCAGAAGTAAATATTACTGAAATTATATATTGGTGATTTTTATGATAAAGATATATAAAACTAAGCTATTAAAAGTCATAGCTTTGGCAATTTTTGTAGTTCTTGTTATCTCTTTCAGAACGGGCTCGGTCCCTGGGATGGACCTCATAACCATTTTGTGCTTGTTATAGTTTTCATGCTATAACTTTTAGATTAGTAAGCAAATGTTAACGTAATTTGGCAGATTATCAGTAAACATTACAATGCTTTCATACGCAAAATATAAAATTTTTTTAATAAGTTTTAAAGTTTGTAAAACAATGTTTTTCTCGTGCCTTTTTTTTTTCTTTTCACATGTTGCCTATCTATCACGCAAAGTGATTTTCATTTTAAGATTATAAATACTTTTATGCTTCAGAAAATTTTCAAATTTCACATGCGAAATCTCTATAATGTCCAGATAGTTAACAAATGTTTCTTAAGAAAATACTTTATATTTTATCTTTTATTTTCAGTAATTTATCTCTGTACGGGTTTGGTAGATTTGACCAATCTTGTAACCACCATAAAAAGTTAGGAAATGAAAAAATTATGCCTTTTTCGTTCTAAAATGAACACAAATTATAACATGAAAACATATATGTTTAAACTAAATAGCTTAAATCTCATAACATTATACATTTATATATATTTATTATTTTTCTCATATTGACCTTTCTGTCATGCCTGGCTAACAATACAGAAGTTACAATGATGTGGCTCACGTGCACTCATGTTACTGTATCAAGTAACATAAAACTGACCTTTGGTCTGTGCAAAGTAATTTATCTTGTCTGTGTTTTAGCAGACTAATATTTTGTAAACTACCGTCACATTTCAATTATTATACACTA
>NW_013666428.1:158042-164260 GCF_000517525.1 Limulus polyphemus
AGATGTATTTTAGTCTAAAATAATATGAAGTTTCGAGCAGACTAAAGACACACCCTACCTCCTTGAAATATTGGTTCAAAAGAAAGAAATAGCATCAAGCCCATTAAAATGGCTAAGAAAGCCACTAGGGAAACATTCTGAGCTTCTGATTGGTTATTCATGTCATATAAAGAAATAAGTATATATAAGAGAGTGTTTTCAAAATTGGAAAGAGGTGGGTGGGGTGCCACTATGATTTGAGTTATTACATGAGCAATATCTTAGCAAATAGAAAAGATAAGATGTTCTTATTTAATATTCTAGCTTGTCAATATCGGTAATTTGAGTTTCTGATTTGTACGAAACTATAGACTGAGTATTTTGGCTTCACAAACACCTAATTTGAATCAGTGCTGCATTCAACATACCACGTGACACACACAAAAATCTATGTTTATCTGTTTTTTAATATTTACTTTTAAATTAAGAAATTGAGTAATGTATAGTACTAAAATTTGAATTGTAATTTACAGTTTGATATCAAACTTACTGACATAAATTCATGAAATAGTAGTTCAATAAAATTTTGAATGCGAGTCAACAAATGATATGACATGGCCTTTCACCTGTGACCCCTCTTGAAAAGGTTATTCTACTTAGTTATAATCTAGCATCCTAAACAAGCTTTTATGACAATCACACGTAAGTCCTTCTATTAAAGAATACCAATGTGTTTCTCATATACCCCACACAAGGGGGTAAGTTTACAGACATACAACAGTAAAAACCCAGGGTTTGATTCTTTGTGGTCAACAGATCACTAAACTTCTTTTTAATGTCCATAGCTGAAGTTTATTACTGTACATTTTCAACAATAACTATAAATAGTATTAAAACATATAAAACAAATAATATTTTGCTCTTTACATTTGCCATTAATTTCATTGAATTAGGTTGACATTACAGATTTTAGCAAATATTTTAGTGGTAGTGTTTGTTGCTTTAACTGTTTCTGCCTATTTCTAGAGTGGGACATCATTTTGGATTTCGTACTGAGGCCTTCAGGTTGAAGGCATTAGTATAGAAGCCGAAACATCGTCCCACTTCATAAACAGGAAGGAACATTCCATTAAAGCCAAACCTCTATGATGTATTCACTGCCAAGAATACCCTTGAAGCAATAAATGTTTCAATACTGGACAGAATTTCTCTTAAGTTTTTTATGTTAATTGTATATTATGGTCTTTTTTAGGGAACAATTGTGTAGGTGGATAATGTTTGTCTGTGTGTGTGAAAGCTGATATTGTTTAAAGGCAAATTTAGTCACAGTAGTAATTCAAGATTTAATTCAAAATAAATGAATATTAGATGAAAATATAAATTTAGTGACTGATGGTAATTGAAGAGTAACATATAGTCACTTTGTTTAAAATTCAAAAAAGAGAAAAACAACCACACAAGTTTGTTTGTGTATTGTTGGTAGTTTGTAATATTGGCAAAGCTTGCCTTTTTTCACATAATTAAATGAATAATTAATTAAACCACAACTGATAAATTGTTATTTTACAGTATGCTTCACTAATTGTCATTATATTTATATATAACATCTGATGTGTATGATTACTATTACATTATATATATATATATTTCTACAAGTTTTACATGAATGTAGGAGAGTAATTAATACTAGTATACATACTTAATCTGTTGTGTTTTTCTGGGTAAAATTGTTAATGACTTGAATGCAACTATTTAAGTTGAGACTACAAAATCAACCATTTTGTCATTCTACAGATAGCTCAACACCAAGGATACATTAAGATTAATTGGAGCCAGTTAAGTAAAGACATGGAGACAGCTTCAAAACATTTAGAAAAACATGCTCAAAAAGGTTTCTCAAGATACCTAGAACAGGTAGTTGAAATAAATGATCCTTCTAGAAAGAATTTCGTATTTTTTTTTAACAAATGATCACTGACTCAATGGCAGAAAATATGACTGTTTTGGTTGGAAATCTGGAAGCTTGAGAGTGAGATGTAAGGCATGACCTGGGGATAATTTTGCCATTATTTTAGTACTCCTCTTATCCTTGTAATATACTTGCATTTTGGAAACAATCTTCATATTCTCCAGTCCTTATCCGATCATAAATCGCCTTTGAATCATCAAGACTTGCACAATATCAAATTGTTTTTGCTTTTTTTTTACATCTGAGGGCAAGCCGTTGGATACATTTGTACGTTTATTGTTCTTTCATGTAGACTTACCTCTCTTTGGATACTTGACAGCACCTTCTCTACCATAGCTTCTCTAACCTGTCTTATGACTAACTTTTTGAACAAACTTGCATGCCATCATGATCGCATTCACACCTACTACATTATAATACCATGGATTTTGCAACATTACATTTGCAGCTTAGCTTTGAATATGACCTTGTTTCCATCTTGACAAGAACAAACACTCGAGAGATTTTGGCTTGTCTCTTCAGTCCCTCGTAGGTTTCACAAAAATCTTGGGAATGGTGAGTGTTACATGGATAATATATTACAACAATGCCAAGGCCATTGTTTGAATTAGAGAACAAAAAAAATCACCCAACTGTACTGACAAAATAAATTTTATATTCTTTGGATGATATTAAATTATATATCACCATACAACCCTGGATTTCCTATAAAATAATAAATATTCCTATAGAACAAAAAAGACTAAATACCAGATATGGTCCCTAAAAAGTGTCCTACCATTTGTGCTGCTGTTGAGTCAGAAATAGCTTGTTAAATTTCTACATGTTGTGATTTTATTTCATAGTTTCTAACTTATACCTTTAATAAGGAAATATATTAATTTTGTAGTTGATGTTCTTTGAAATGTGTCAGTTGTTCTAACATATCAACATTCAAGCACTTAATAAACAAGAAAGACTTGAATTTTATTAACACTTGTATTCTTCAAGTAACTCAAAATTTATAATACTATGATTCTTGCATATATTTCTGCAAATAAAACTGAATTCAACCCCAGAAACTGGCATAATGCAGAATGTTTGTTTTGATCCATTAAAAGTAATAACTTAATTGTATTTCATCCCTACTGCTACAGTGGACATTGCTGAAGTCTTTACATATATATATGTGTGTGTGTATATATATATATATATATATATTATTTTTTTTTTTCCCCATTTTTACCTTCATTCTTTATTCATCTTCTCATTTTTGGGCCTCCTTCAAATTTTGAGGCCGTAGTGCGCCTGTGCTTTAATCTGGACTCAGTGACTGAAGTTAAGCAAATCATTAAAACATTAAAATTGAAGACCCCAAACTTTCATAAATATGTTTGAAAATCTTTCATTTAACAAATAGTTTCATTTCTCTAAAGCAAGGTTATTAAAATATATGAAATTGCTATGAGTAAACTTTTTGACTTAACATATTAAATATTATTTTCTGATTTTAGATCTAGGTTAATTTTTATATATTTCTATTTTATTTGCAAACTAAGTAATGCTTTAGGGTTTGTAAATCGTGTTTCAGTTAACTTGTATTGATTTACTGAAAATGACACATTTCTATACATTTTATGCAGAATATGAGATCATCATAATAGTCCATTGTGTAGCTTTTTGCTTAACTACAAAAAAATAGAAATGACAAACATCAAATCAAAATTGAACTTTACCTAGAAGATATGTAATCAGTTAATGCAAAACACAATGTTTAATTACCTAAATTCAAAAAATATAACTTAGCCAAGACGCATCACAAAAACATACAATTTGATAAAGGGGTGATTACCTTTGTAAGTGTTTTGGAAGTTTCTTAAGTGGAGATATTACAAAATATTTTGCTTAAATATAAAAATTGATTAAAAGCCCCTGGGAAATTTTGTATTGAGATGTGCCAACTATATTTTCTTTACTATAGTTTCATTGTTCAAAGACAAAGCATGTTTTGTTTTTGTTTTTTCAGAAATGTCATTTACTTCATAATTAATTTATTCTCATTCACATGGTAGGGTCAGAAATTTGTGAAAGAGAATGTTGTCTTAGCAACAGGATTTGCTGGAGGGTTTCTAATAGGGATAGCTTCTTCATAGTACAAGCTTGCGATGAATGAAGGCAGTTAGCTGTTGTAGATGATGAACTCAAACAAACAGATTTCCTCTTCTGTTTTGCATTCATCTTGTCAATCTTACTAAAATATCTAGAGAAAGCCTGTGTCACACAGTGAAATTATGGTTGACGTTTTGGTAAAACATCAGCGAACCTCTTAAAAAAATAAAAGTGTACATTTGGAGTTGTATTAATGTATTGCTTTACAGTCACTTAAAAACATTAGAATAAAAAAGAAAAAAGAAGTTTAGCTAATGTTCTGGTTTTACTACTGAGAAATAAATACAGCATTCAGGAAACTTGATGAATTTTTAGGCCTGAAACATTCATTCTAGTGTGAATCCTATCTTTTTTTGGACAGCATACATTTTATTCTTATAAAACTAACAATTTGATTGAATGTATAATAAACTGAGAAATTTTATTAGCTATTTATTATTAGTGTATTTTATCTACTCATATAAATAAATATAATTTGGCTCATGTCTGTAATTATTATTTTTTTACTTGACGTAAAGCATCTAGATTTAGCTCAGAAAATGAAGGATAAACAGATGTTATTAAATTGCTTTTCACAACTCTTAACACCAGTGTTTGTTAAATAAGTACACACAAAAGTGTGGTAAAGCTAATGAAATAAATTTTACAGTAGCATCTAATATGTATGTCTTGTATATTATTTTCTGAGAATTTTACAAAATTATGACTTTTAAGAACCAGGTCTATATGACTTGTTTTGTCTAAAGAATACAGTGATGTTGTGTTATTATTTGAAAGCTGTTTTTATACAGGTCACATCCATGTATTATGCTGTAATGAAAATATTGACCAAATATGTGTAAAAGTTTGCAGTCAACAAATTTTAAGTTACCTTTTAACCTCATGTGAATTTAATTTTTACTATTCATATTAATCAACATATAGTGGCTTAACTTGGCAGAAACAGGGATGAGGATATTTATCTTATAGATATTGATCTGACAATTAAAAGCCAAACATTTAAGGCTTATATGATTTTTAATTCAATACATCAGAGTTATGTAACTTAATTCTCTCATTCAAGCTGTGTTCAGTATTGAAGAAAAAAATTCCCACTCCAAATAAATATAAAATACTTTATTGGTTTAATTTCTCAAAACATAGACTTGTAATATAAACCAACAGGAGATAACTTTTGTATAAGACTGGTGATGTAAATGTATTTCTTAATTGTATGGTTTATTAATAATAGTGATGAAAACATTGTTATTTTTGTACACTTGCCGATAGTTACTAGCAACAAGTCAGTGTTGAGAAAACTGCAACAGTCCCCAGATAAATAATGTTGATAAAATCATATATATATATATATAGACATAAAACAAAAAAATTAGTTGTACTTGAAACTTTTCTAATGCTGAAGATTTTATTTTCCATATTATGTTTATTGCATAATTCTGAAGTTTCATAACATTAGAAATAGATATATGAGCTAGAGTACATTAACAGAGTTGTCACCAAAGAACACATCGCTCCCGTGCAGGATTCATTTCTGATTTAGCCTTACAATTAAATACTTCAGCAAATTCTGCCATGTTTGATAAGGAGCCAATAACTCTGAAGAAGGAAACAAATCAGAAGATATAAGGTTGTGAGCAAGTTTCAATCAGATACATATTTTTTCTAACTTCTAAAAATTTTGATTTAAAATAAAATTATTTACATTAATTTCAAAGATTAAAGTAAAAGTGAAAAATAACAACATTTCAATTACTATTTATATATATAAAAATAGTTAAAAACAAGTAGTGTTATCAACTTGTACTACTATATAGAACACAATGAGTTAAGAACATGATGATGATGAGTAAAGTAGTGTTACCTACTTACATTAATCTATAGAACATGATGAGCCAAGCAATGTTATCTATGAACATTAATCTGTGGAACATGATGAGCCAAGTAGTTTCTCTATATACACTAATCCATAGAACATAATGAGTAATGTTGTCTACTTACACTACTCTATAGAACGTGATTATGAGTCTAGCAGTGTTATCTATGTCAATTAATCTGTAGAACGTGATGAGTCAAGCAGTTTCTCTATATACACTACTCCAGTGTTATCTATGTAAATTAATCT
>NW_013666428.1:165171-212294 GCF_000517525.1 Limulus polyphemus
TCTGTAGAACATGATGAATCAAGCAGTTTCTCTATATACACTACTCCAGTGTTATCTATGTAAATTAATCTGTAGAACGTGATGAGTCAAGCAGTTTCTCTATATACACTACTCCAGCGTTATCTATGTAAATTAATCTGTAGAACATGATGACGAATCAAGCAGTTCATATACATTACTCTATAGAACATGATGAGTCAAGTAGTTTCTCTATATACACTAATCCTTAGAACATAATGAGTAATGTTGTCTACTTACACTACTCTAAAGAAAGTGATGATGAGTCAAGTAGTGTTATATACTTACACTACTCTAAAGAAAGTGATGATGAGTAAGGTAGTGTTATCTACCTACATTACTCTAAAGAAGGCAATGGTGAGTCAAGCAGTATTGATTTTAATATGTTCTTAGGACAAGAATTCTATGCACCAGAAATATTTTTTGATTCATACTGATGTTGAAATTCGTGTTTTAATCATATTGATTTATCCTTGCTAAAAAATAGTCTGATATATTCTGTTTAAATAATGTAAAAAGAATAATTTGAATCATCTGACTCACCTGTATTGAGCTAGTGCATAATTGCTTATTCTTGATAATTGTAAAATATCCACGTTCTCATACTTTGCACACCATATCTGTTGATAAAAACTTTCTTATTAGACTTAACATGCACACGTATCTATGAAACCTTGTTACAGAAGAAAGAAAACGTATAGGAACTTTAACAACTGTAAAAATGTATTAAGACAAACATAATAATTTAACATTATATAAGTTGTTAAAGGAATTCTAGCCTGATCTTCTCATAAAATTAGGGTTATGCACACAATGTTTATTTATACCTAGTAGCACAAATTAAAAATAAATGTAAATATTTATTAGTTTTGGCATTGAAAGTTAACTTGTTTGAACGTTAAAAATCAGCACTTACTTAATTTTAAAAACAAACACTAATTGCTCATACTAGCTGTGGTTGAAAACAATTATTAAAAGGAGCAGTAGTCTACTAAGGAGAAAAGATGGATGACAGATGCCATACGTGAAATGATGGACAAGAGAAGGGAGAAGAAAAACACGCCAGAGTATGAACTCATAGAAAATAAAATAACAGCAAAGAGGCAAAAGAAATATGGTACAAAAATAGTTTGATGAAATAAAATAACTAAAAAGATATTTCAAGATGAAAGTGAAAGAACTCACAGACAGAAGGAAAGCAGACGGTGCTTGTATCAAAGACAAAGATGGCATCATCGGGTTTGAAAGGAAAGAAGTTGCTAATCGTTGGAAGGAGTACATTTCTGAACTGTATAATGATATCAACAGACCATAATGTATGAGTTGGGTAATAACATCAGTAGAGTCAGAGATTAAGTGGGTAATCAAGAATCTAAAGAATGGGAACGCACCAGGAAAGGATGAGACTGTTGCTGAATATCTAAAAGCACTTAATGAAGATGGTATTAAGATTGTTACAAATCTGTGCAATCGAATTTACAACAGTGGACACCTACCATACGATCTGAAGCACTCTCTCGTTATTAAAATAACTAAGAAACCAAAAGCAATGGAGTGCTCTGAGCATAGGACTATCAGCCTTATGAGAAACTTTATTAAAACCATACTTAAGATCATCATGAGGCGAAACGACAAAGTTATAGAGGACAACATCGGTAAAACACAGTCAGGATTTAGACCAGGCAAAGGCACAAGAGAAAGAATATTCAATATCAGGACAATACTTGACAGATATTTATTTATTAATAATGTTTTATTCACTATAAAAAGGCATTTGACAGAGTATACCACCCGAAGCTAATGGAAGTTATTGATAAGATCAATATAGATGATAAGGACGAGAGGCTCATTCAAAATCTATACTGGCAGCAGACAGCATCAATCAAGTTGGATGATAATGAATCAGAAGAATTTCATATTAAAAAGAGGAGTAAGAAAGGGGTTTATAATCTCACCAAAACTTTTTAACCCGTATACAGAGGACATTTTCAAAGACTGATAAGTTACCTGGAGTAAGCATTGGTGGAGTGAATGTTACAAATCTCAGATATGCAGACGACACTGCTTTGATAGCAGAAGGACTACAACAGATTGTAGATGAGGTTAAGATAAGAAACACAGAATTTGAACTCGAAATAACACCAAAAAGACGAAGACGATGATAGTAAGCAGATAACATCAAGACATAGAATGGATAAACATCACAGTCGATGGAGTCTATCTGGAACAGGTGATGAGATTCGCATATCTAGGTCAAATCATCACGGCAGAAGAGACTAGCTAGATGCTATGTACTGTCTTCTTTTATATATGCTGGTGAAACGTGAACAATCAACAAGAATATGAAGGAGAAGATAAATGCATTTGAAATGTGGATATTCAGAAAAATGCTGAGAATATCTTACAAAGAAAGAGTGACCAATGAAGAGGTACTTAGAAGGATTAAAGCTAGAAGAACGTTACTTAATACGTTAAAACAACGAAAGTGTAGATATTATGGTCATGTGGTCAGAGAACATTATTGGAGGGCAAGATCAATGGAAAGAGACCAAGAAGGAATTGGATGAAAGACATATGTGAATGGATACAACTCGACCACGCAGGATGCATCAGAATGGCATATCAAAGGAAGACATGGCACACCATGACAGCAAATCTTCTGTATGAGAATGCCAACTCCAGACCAGAGTCTACTATATAAACTGAAGTTTGTACCACAGAAAAAGTTATATATTCTAGCTATGCAATTTAACCTGTGAAGTACTAGTTCCGATACGATATCTTACCTCTTCTCTCAAATATCTTTTCTCGGCTTATACTGCCCTCTTTATGAGCAAATTTTCGCTTGCCATTAGCCTTAATACTCCCTACTACCCTCACATGAGGCATCTGCATGCTATCGTGCAGTAACCCTCCACCAACAGGAGTGAGACACAACTCCTATTGTCCTACTGATAGCGCGTGTTTTAGCTCGTGCTCTCCTGCTGATTGTTTCTTTTTCGAATTAGAGTAGATTAATTCCTTGTCTTCGTTTTTCATTTACTAGTTCATTAATTTTTTCGCTCATGTTTCGAGTGTTACCACAACCATATATTTTTTTCTGTGTTTTTCAAATCTTTTTTTTTAACTTGCATTTGGAGCTTCAAATGGCGTCAGGGCATACTTTTTCTATTGAGGAAGTAACAGGTATATTCTGAGGGAGTTGGCTACCTTTTTGCAGTCTTCTGAGTTGCAGGATGATTATCCTCTATTACCAGGTGAGGGTATGCCTGAACATAAGAATGTGTATTTTGACAGCCTGTGGTATTCTGCTGGTGTAGATGGCATCGACACTCACCCTATTGTGAAGCTGATGTACAATTCCAGATGTCATCAGGTGTTGGAGGATGCATTCCACCAACATTCAATTCACCCCTCTGCCTGAGTCACCCTTTTTCCTATTGGCCCTCGGATGTCAGTTCCCAGCAGATATGATGATGGTTGGAGCTGGACATGTGTGTGGCTGGGTAACTGCCTTCTACCACAGACTGGATAATACATTCACAACTGCCTGGAGATGCACCCCCACACTTTGCTGTCCACCTTATCATCCCCTGGATGTCCATTCCCAGCGAATATGATGATGGTTGTGTTGGATTTGCACATATGATGATGTGGATCCTTGGTACAGAGGCTCATCTTTCCTACCAGTTCCTGTATCAGAGGTAAAAGGTGGAGGACTCTTTTTCCTAATGTGGTCCCGATATCACTATCACAGTTTGCCTGGTGTTGGTTGAGGCTAATGTCCCATTTACAGTCCAATGTACCCTAGCCACTCTACACCTGGGGTCCCTTAATTTCACACGTGTGTGGCTGAGTACCCTCCTCCTACTGTGTACTGGGCAATATATTCCCAATGCTGCTTGGTGATGAACCGGAGATGCACCCCACTTTGCTGTCCACCTTTCTACTGTCCCCCAGATGTCAGTTCCAAGCAGATATGATGATGGTCATGTTGGGTGTGTACACATGATTAAACTGGGGTGGTCCATTGTTTCTACCCTTATTGCTACACAATTTTCACATGGGGGAAAGAGTATACCTAACTCAGAAATGATGAATCTCCTACAGGTGTGTTGCCTTCTGTTTATTCGCTCACCCAATGATCTTCCTTTGGGTGCTTCTAAAGGGGTTTCATCTTATAACCAGACCCTCCACCAACTCAATGTGGGATTCTAGCTATTTGTGAAAAGAGATAAGATATTGTATTAGAATTTAACATTTTCCTACACTGAAAATGCATTTCCCATAGATACATACCTCCTCCCACCTGACCTCCCCACTTCCGTTGTAGGTTTTTTATGTACTGCCCAATCTCAAAGTGATTACGGGCTGCATGGGAGAGAGGGCACTAATAACGATAGGAGTTGTGTTGCACGCCTTTTGGTGGAGGGCTGCTGCATGACATTTTCATAATAGCATACAGATGTCTCACGTGAGGGTAGGTGGCGAGCGACAATTTGCGCATTAGAGTGCAGTATAAGTCGAGAAGAGGTAAGTGCCTATTGGAAATACATTTTAAGTTTAGGAAAATGTTAATTTTCAGCTAAACATTCAGTAAAAAAATAATTATACTGAAATTTTATAGGTGATCTTCTGTGATTTAAACCATAGACACTTTGTTTATAATATATTAATATCACTTCATCAAATCCTGCAGCATGCCATCAAATGTATTATTGCCATACTGTAATTCTAATAACTTCTACACATAATGTATTATGGGAAAAATTTAAAGCTTTGTTATTTTCATTCACATCTTTCAGGTTAGATTTATAGATATTTGAAGGGTTTGCTGTTAAACAAACCTGACTGAGATGGTACTCAGATGCAGTTGGTAGAAGCATTTCCTCAAAACAAGTAGAAAATGTTATTTGCTTATATGTTCATGATGTTTTGAGATAATAAAGATAAACACGATCTTAAAATGTTCCTTAGCACACTACTCAAAGAAGATCACATCAAGTTCTTTTCATTTATACTTTAGATGTGTCCCTTTTTGTGTTTTGTCTGACATACTTAGTTGTATAATGAATTAGAAACTGTATGTTTGTTTTTAAGATCAACATGAACTGTTAAGCACTTTTTTATGGTTGTCAAACAGACTGCAATCTGTAAAACACAATTACCATAACAAAAAATTCCTATAAAAAGAGCTGAGCATGGCTCAGTAGTTAGTATACTGACTGGAACAGTGGATTTTCCGCTGTTAGTGTAAAAAAAAAATTGCCCTCCATATTTTGCGACCGTAAGTGTGTAATAAAGTGATGATTAAATCCCACTATTTGATTAGAACACCCCAAGAGTTGGTAGAGGATGACATTGACTAGTTACCTTTCTTATAGTCTTAGACTGACAGGTAGCTTATAAATCAGACTAAATACATTGTATTATTACATAAATATCAACTAAAGCAAAGACTAGTTATTTGTCACTTTTATATAATTAAAGATAAACTTAATTACTTTAGTGTGAAGCCAAAATAGTAATAAAATGCTATAATATCTTTAATTCTCAAATGTTAGGTTTAACAGCGTTGCCAATAGACTACTGGTATTTAGTGTTGAGTATTTGTTCCTAGGCTACACATACAAGTGTTAAGACTAGTGTAGGAGTTAACCATTCTCAGTTTGTAAGGTGTGATGGTGCAATGAGTGGGGTTTATTTGGGACTGGAATGTATTTTTAGGAAGCTTGCAGTAACGATGTGCAATTTGTTTTTAGTTCGCAGGTTCGAGGCTATCCTAATTAAAGTAGAAACAATAAATAAAGAGAAGTGTAAACTGTGGGAAATTGCAGCAGGATTTCAAGAGGAACTTAAATTTTTACATGCAAGGAATACGTCAGCTAACAATGATTTTCGGGAAGTTAGAAACAGTATTATTAGGGCTAAAAGTAGTGGATTTAATTGTATTGAGCATGTTCTTTTCAGCAACAGATTTCAGTCCTTGGATTCTGCAGATGAGGAACTATTGGATGGAAGTAAAACAAAAAGGACGGAGAAGGATATGAATGATAAACTTGAGGAGGTTATAGTTGTAGGTGTTTCTTTGACAAAGTATGTGGATAGGATAGTTTATAGGGTAAATAGGGAAAAAAGAAGTTAACATTCTCTTAAATCAAAAATATATTTCCAATAATACCTCCTCTCACCCAACAGCTATTACTCGACTACTATTGTTTATTTTCCTTTGCTCATCTAAGCATTTGTCTGATGTTTTCTCGCTTGCTCCAGTCTTTTGTTCCCCACTTAATTGCCCTAGGCAATATCTGTCTCCTGACAATCTCCATCTACGTCAATGTGTACTCTATTTTAGTACTGTATATAAGCACCTCCTTCAGATAATATTGTCACTTTTTCGAGAATGACCCAATCCACAGTCTCTAACACCAGCTCTTAGTGGGGAGGAAAGGTGGGAGAGTGTGACCAGAGGTAAGTATTAATAATGGTTGGAGACGGCTTGAATGTGTAATGAAGAAAAACTTTAATATAATAGGTAAGTATTATTGGAAATACATTTTCGATGTAAGAAAATGTAAACTTCTAAAACATGGTTACCTCCACCTCCATACAGAACACGTCTGCATAGAAGACTAGCACCCTAATGGGGGAATCACACTACATCCAGAACAGGTATGCTCTTCCCCTGGAACCTAAATCAAGCACTGCAGGTGGAATTTGATGTGATATGTCATCACCATTGGCCAGGCCCCAACCAGGTAGCTGAGGTTCCACTGTTCGGGGTTGGAATTATAGGGCCATGGCCCTTAAATCCCACATTGGTGGCTATGGCATTTGCACCACGATAGATATATTTGTGATTGGATCCTAACCTACAGCTATAGAGTGATGTTTTCCGAGCCACTGCGATCATGATGAGAAGGTAAGCAACACTGAATTGGGCAAATCTCTCCTCAACCTGAAGAAGTCAAAAAGGCAACACCACAAACTCGGAATGATGGGATCCTGTATGCCATAATCAACCTGAGGAAATAACTCATCCAGTCTGGAATTATGAACAATCACTCATCCTCACTCCCCAACCATGTGGGTAAAGTAAATTCCACTTGACCCCTGAATTATGGGGAGGACATGGAACAAACTGTGCTCAACCATGGACCCAGGATGTTACCACTCTGTGTTCGGAATTACGAGGAAACAATGGACCTTCTTCCATGAACAATATACTGAACCATTATTGATAAAAAAAGAAGGGCCATGCTCAACCCAACTGAATAGCTGAGCATCTAATTCGAACCAGTATTACAAGTAGGCTCTTGTATAGGCTGGTGCCACTCCTACCAACATCTGGGAAACAATATCCAGGATTCTGGGTAGGAGGGCCCCAAATTTGCCTGTGACTGGAAACTGGGAATGGTAACGGCCCCACTAGTATAATATGGGGGGGGGGGGTAATGTGCATTGGGGAGCCCTGAGGAACAATGCTGCCATGGAAACAGTGCAATAGGTCAAACAAATTCCCTAGGTATTTTAAATAATACCAACCCTGATTTATGCAATCCACCGATTGCAGGAATGGGCAGAATCTCTTTATTATTTACTTATGATAGTCCATGTGTGGTGATCCAGCATAGTACAGTAATACCACCCCGTCTGCCTGTAGAAACACCTCATTTCTACAGAGTCTGTTGCAACCTAGATAAAATATATTGTGTTAGTGCTTGCTAGTGCAGATTTGGTTTGATAAAAGCACACCTGACTGGGTAACACTCACCACAGAGTGGGATCCTGTGAAAATCAGGTAAGGGACCCTAGAAGAAAAAAAAGAAGACGAGATTAGTAATGAAAATCCTCCTCCCTCTTTATAATCTAGTGGATAGCTACAGTGTAGTAAAAAACCCAGAGGAAGAAACTGCCAGATCATGCAAATGATGTAAATTAAAAAGGATTGGAGGGGAGTCCACATACCAGCCCACACAATGTCCTCCAGCAGGCAATTCAACCAGGCTGCTAAGGGCATAGAAATGAGACGAATCCAATGAGACGTGACTCGCAGAAGTCTCTTTGCCTTTAAAGAGAGCCCAGAATAAGCAATATGGATCAATTTCCGTACTCACCCATCAAGGTAAGTGGGGTAAATCCCGGAAAACTGAAGGGTCACAATAAATAAAATGCAGTTGTCTAGCATCTCTAAAAGCCTTAGTGTGTGCAACATAACACTTCAAGGCCATCACTGAACACAACAAACTATCAGGATCCGATTGGTTAAGAGGTGAGAAATAGCAGTCAGATGAATCAGTGAAAAGGATTTATCCCCTATCTTGGCTGCCAGTGTCTTAGGTAAGAAGGACCTGTCTCGGTATAAATGGACATAGGTAGAATGATAACAAGTCCTTTGCATATGCAGCACAAACAACTCCGACCAGTGACACCCGCAGGCCAGCAGTAACAAAAAATAAACCTTAAGGGAAAGGTGATACATGGTACATGAGGCTAAGGTCTCAAATGGATGTCGAGAAAGAGCATGTAACACCACCTTTATATCTCAGTTAGGTAACTGAAATGATCGTTTGGGATAAAGGACCCAAAGCAACTTGAGGAGGCCTGAGAATTTCCATCTTTTTGTGTATCAAAAGGTAACTGATTAGGCCACCTTATATAGGACGCTTGTGAAAGATGCAAAACCCTTATCAAAGAGCCAAGTAAAAACCAAACTATAGTTGGCACATCTTTATGAAGTGGGTTCAACCTCCTTGCAATACACTATTGTTGATATGTGTGCCACTTCCATTGATAAATGCCCATCATTGGACGATGCAGTGACTGAAATAAGTACGTGGCAACCTTAGAAGTTAAACTCCGACATTGTGCAAAGAACTGCATATCCTCCACACATGAAGCTTGAGCTTCAGGTTGGATGGACATAAGATG
The DNA here is from genome assembly GCF_000517525.1 of Limulus polyphemus. Lineage (NCBI taxonomy): Eukaryota > Metazoa > Arthropoda > Merostomata > Xiphosura > Limulidae > Limulus > Limulus polyphemus. Next base: position 174,121 of record NW_013666428.1, read on the forward strand.
TCGGATCGTGGCTGCCTTAACAGAGATGGTCAAAGAGCAAGTGGAAGAGGTGGGCACTCCTAAAGGTACTGTGGAAGTAGAAACCATGGGTTAGCCTGCCAGTCAGGTGTTACCAACAGAACACGACCATGGGTTGAATAAATCATTGCTAGGACTCGGGGTAACAGACAAATAGGTGAGTAGGCATACAGATGCAATCCAGTCCAATCCTGACTGAATGCATCTATTGCCAATGCCCAAGGGTGAGGTCTCAGAGACCAACATGCCAGTAGTTGAGTGATCCAATGAGTAACAAATGCATCAATCATTGATGTCCCGACCAAGAACAAATCCAACAGAATACCCCCCAATAAAACATCCATTCTTTCAGGAGAATTCGGTAGGGTCGAGACAGTTGATCTGTCACCAAATTCATAACCCCTGGAACATGGTAAATTAGTAGGATGATATGTTGGGAATGAGCCCAATATATAAAATCCAAATTTCTAAAACAAACAGACCCCAGAGGCATATGGTAGTCATTGCTGCCACTGGTGGTATTCCATTCGAGCAGAGGAACCTCATGGATATGGGCAGAATCTGTTCGAGGGTACCAATGAACCGAGGGGCGGATGTCGAGACACTCAAATGAGAGTGCAAATATGATCTCCTGTAGGAGCCGAGAAAAGTCAAGAAGCCAACGACGACAGGGATATGTGCAGACAGGCGCCATCAACCCTTAAATCCAAAGGCTCTGAAATGCCCGCAAAAATCAAAGATATTATGACATCATTTTATAGGACAAAATTTTCAAGTCAATGCTTCAGTGCATACTCCAATACAGATTTAATGATGACTTGCTACAGTTGGCATGTATTTTCCAAACAGAAGCATTAGTTTATAGGAAAGTTAACCTTATCCAAAATTCAGTGTATTAAATATATGAACAAGTTATTACACAATCAACTTTACTTTTTACTAAATTAATGACAGTGATATTCTTATATTTTGCACATTATAGTTGTAATTTGCTCTATGGTTGGATTGGTTATTTTTTGATTGATGAAAATAATACCAAGCCCAGTCCACATAAAGATAACTAGTTAATATATTTCTTCAATAGTGTTCGTTACAGGCTATGTTGACTTTGACACAAGTTGTAGGCCGAAGTTCAGAAACAAACTTTTTGACTTACGCTTTGAGTTTGAAAATTATTGTAGCCTAATCTATATAAGTATAATAGTAATGTCTGTTGTATCTCCATGTAACTGCTTTGCAGGGTGTGGATGGATCTTCACCAAAATTGGTATGGACGTTCATTAGGTCCATACATACACATACACATGTTCAGTTTTGCAGTTTTTATGGACGTTTTTTACCACTACCTCACCTCCTGTGGATGGATATACACTAAATCTGGCATGAAGGTTTGTTGGATCCATGGGGAGATGGATATAAATTTTTATTTCATGGACCAATTTGACATGAAGGTTTGTTGGGTCTATGCAGAGATACATGCAAGTTTTTGGTTTCACATTTATGTTTTGCAGTTTTTTGGGGTATTTTTGCGTTTTTTACAATTACATATAAGGGAAGTAACTTTTCATGCCTAAGGTAACCTTTCATTAATCATAATATTACATAACTTCCGTCCAGGGGACGGGTACTCCAGCTAGTACATTAATAACTTTAACAGAAATTTCCTTGATTGAAAACTACTGCCCTACTAATTAGCTTACAAACGCATTAACTCTTACTGACTAACTTTAATAGACCATTCACAAACTGGATACTTCTTTGAATTATCAATACCTTCTTAATAAAAACTTCGCCGATTACTCATGTTTATAAATAACATATCCTTATCTAAACACCCTCTTCTTCTTCATCGGGATTCGGTACATGTTTTGGACCAGGGAGGGTCAAGTTCAGTGTTTACCTCTTCCTCCCTCTCAGGAATTGTTATTTTGTTTGCACTGTTACTGAATCCTAGGTAATAATCCTTGTTACATTGTTGCATTACCCACAGTATGTTAAATTTTGCCCATTGTCCACAGTTTAAATTAAAATACCCTTTTCGTGCCATGTCCAATTCATGGTATAATATTAACTCGTATATTCGATCTTAATGAAGGACCCTCTAGCTATCATCTAAATTAAAACATTGAAAATATAGCTTAAAACAGTATGTTTATCAAATAAAATAACTTCAAAATATTTTAATTTCATTCCACTGCTCTGCCTACAATGCTTGAACTGATGATATTTAATGCCAAAATTTAAATGCTTATTAAAGTTAACGTTTTGTATAACAGAAACGTATCTTACCGAGCCATATGAAAGAAAAAAAAGTTGTTCTTGAGTAAATCCTGTCAGGTTTGGTAACAATGTTTCCTGGTTGTTTTCCCCTACCCATCTTCTGTAGGCCTGAAACGTTAAGAGTTTAATAGGTTGTTGAATAGTTAAAGAAAACTTAATATATAATTTTTTCAAAGCTACGTATTCAAAGGAATAACTTAATGGCATCACTCAAAGATTAAATTAATTTTTTGATATAATATTTAGATAGGCATCAATTTATTCTACATTGTAGGAATCATAATAACATTTTCAACTTACCATCACAGTATATTGTTACTTAATATATTTTAACCCTAAAATCTGGAGTTGGTCGTACATACATAAATTGATGTTTTGGTCATATTAATCCCTCTGCAACAGCAAGTTATAAAAAAGTATTAACCGCCTTTCAACGATAATTTAGTATTAGAGCTTTTGAAGGAATACAACTTTTGTACTCCCCTCTTGCAAAGAAATTCTCATTTGAGAATGCTTTCTTCCCTCTGTTTGTGTGAAGATTTAGGTGAAGGTCGTTTGTCTCTTGAAAAGTAACTTTCCTACAGAGGACCTGTTTTAAGTGCCAAAATAGTCAATATACACTGTAAAATATCTTTAAGTTATGTTTGTGGTAGTCTCAATTGCGAGTACAAAGTTTGTAGATTTGATTTTTGAATTAAATGTAAAATTTGTGGCCGCAGCCATTATGGGGTTCCCATTGAAGTTGAAGCGATCAGAAAGAGGTCGTCCAAAAATTTTAGAATCCAATCAACAGACGACAAAAGTTGCGGAGCATAAGAAATGGTAAAAATAAGATACTATATTCTTCTCAATGTAACCAGTTTTATTGTCTTGGATCGTTCAGTGGTTGACAAATTTAGATATGATTGATCAGGCTTCAATCAACTAAAGTAATAATAAGTAGGCGAAGAACATTTAAAATTGTTTCTTCTAAGTGTACAATGTGTTCTAGATATCACAAAATTGTTAAAAATATTCTTATAGTGCAAATCAAGTTTAAGACGGAATAGCCCTGATCAGAAATAGCCTTGCTTTGGGAAGGCTTTTCATCAACACCACAACATTTTCAGAGTTCCATTGCATTTGTCAAAGCAAGAGCTCAGACCCTAAACGTATTCAAAATTTTTATATGAAATTGGTCTAGTAATCGATGTTCTTTTGTTTGAAGTTGCCACAGCAACACGGCAATTTCTGGACGATCGACTCACGATTTTAGGGTTATAAGTATGATACTGGTTTTCGGTATTAATTTTCATTCTATTTGGATTCGTCCTTTATATTTTATTCTTTTTGTCAAGATTTTGTCGAATTTTTTTCTAAAATGTTACCAGAGTAAATTTGTTACACTTACATCGACTGACGCCTACCTGATTTATTACATGTAATGATACATGTGTTAGTCTATTAAATATGCAGAAATGGTTTGAGGGCTGTCTATGGGGAATTTCTATATTAATTTTAAACTGTATAAACAAAGAAAGGACGTGCAGGTGCATCAATGAGAAATTTAATCAATATACTAGAGTAATATCAATGGTAATAATTCTCCTTACAGTAATATTTATACATTATGTTTTAGTGACTTCTGAAAAAACAAAGTGAGAGCACGCTATGGTATTTTTAGGTAAAACTGACTTCCACACAAGTACCAAATATATCTGCTAATAACAACAGGATCTACTAGGAAATGTATGGATTAATTCATATTCGAAAACTTGACTAAAATTCCTAGTGTGTGAAATGATGAGAATGGGCAAATTCTAAATAAAATAAAACAGTCTCTATTATATCTAAACAAAAAGAGAATGCAGCATATGTGCTTGTGCAGACAATAAGTCACTCGTTTTTACAGGAGCATTGAGTAGACTGCCAGCTCTCCATCTTTTAAGATGAATCTCTAGCGAACTAGTCATGATCAGACGAATAATTATTTAGACTTTAAAATAAATCTCATACTCTTTTTCTTGTGAGAGCATCACCATGTGAGTGTTTTTCTCTCACAGCATTTGCTGGCTGTAACATACAGACATCATCTACTCGGCCAGCAAAGTACATTACAGTCATTGACCCTTCTAACACTTAAGCAAAGTAGACCACAACATCTCCTCTAGCAGAGTAGATATTATCTTCTATACAGAACAAAGAAACAAAGCAATTAGAACAAGGCAACTTCAATACTTTTCTGGACCACTTATTTATGCTAAAACTGTAAAAAAAACTAGATAAATGAAAATTTTTAAATATTCCTATAGTAATAAAAGCAGGTAGAAAACATATGGTATGCCTACATATTATAACTGCACTAACTGTACACTTTTTGGAATAAAAGCAAATCTTCGGGGGGGGGGGGGATTAAAGAGTTTGAGTAATATTTTTATCCTTGGGCTAGTTCTTTTGGATTATTTGGTAAAAATAATGAGTTAATTTATTTCTTCATTAAACCTTTGCTACAGCTACATTCACATGTTGACCTAGTTTTAAATACAACAGAAACTCCAAAACTTATATAGACCCAAATTACCGAGCTTAGATCAATAAGCAAACACATAACTCACATATTTACTGAATATTAGAATAGGCGCGATAACTCACACTACTAACATTGAATAACTTTTCTGACACTGAGCTAATTTAATCAATAAATGATTACTCATATCCTACTCTTATTTCTACATAGTCAAAGAAGTTCCTCGATTCTTAATTTTCAAGATCTTGACGTCATCACATTAACGAGCACCATTTAGCAAATGTCTAAATAAAACATTGAAATATAGTTTACAACAAAATGATAATGGGTTATTTAGTTAATCAACGAAATCTACACAAAAATGTATAGTAAAATTATGATATTGCATTATTAAGAAAGACAAAAAACAAAATGTTAATTTGGGGTATTCGGTTTATGAGCATGACTTAATCTTGCTTATTATAAAACTAAAGATTTGACAAACAGATTTATATTTAAAAACGGTACAAATATACATACTTTTAAAGCTTGTCGTACACCACCATTATCAGCAATATTTTCAGCTAATGTGTTTGTTCCGTTGACCTAATTAATAACAACATAAATATTTATATTAGTAATAGAAACACAAAGCGTTTTACACATCATTAAAGAAGTTATATCATCCTACAATTTAATTAATTAAAAACAAACTTGTTTCTATTCTTGTATAATAATAATAAACATCAAAAGACTAAATTACAGTACTGAAGAAAGTTTTGTTCGTTTGTTTTGGAATTTCGCGCAAAGGTACACGAGGGCTATCTGTCCCTAATTTAGCAGTGTAACAAGGATATTCAAGTTATGGTTTGTAATGATTTCATTATTTCAGTTTTGGTGATCTCAGTTTTTATGGTATTTCTTGTCACTTCACCATGTACATTTTAATTTACTTATATGTTGTTTGTTTGTGTTTAGGTTTTATAGTAATCATGAAAAGGAAATGGCTACATGAATTGCAAAATTACTTGTTTTTTTGTATGTAGAATTGAAATTGCAATAATATAGAGCACAGTAAATGACAATATTCTATTGTGGTTTGCTATATCATTAATAATAAAGTGACAGATTTCGGTATAAGCTTATAAAAGTCTGCGGTAAAATAGAAAGTACAGTGTACAAACACAATGTAAATATTAATAAGAAAATAGCACAAAACTGTTAAGAGCTGTATTATATTTATGGAATATTTAAGTCCTTGTTAACTTACCATATAGTAACCTAAATTAACTTAGCATTAAGCTTAATCTATTATTTAGTATTATACAGTAGAACAACTGATTAGTGGTTATGTTACAGTTTTCTTTTAATTTCGTCAAAGGTAAAATTGAAAATCTGTGACTTGAGGCCTAATGCATTATTGACTGGCTGTGGACTCTGCTGTGGACTGCAATTTCCTCTATGCATACATTCTTTGTCCGTTGATGTCTATTAAAGGAAAATTATAAGTTTATATTTCTACCAGAAAATATTTTAAAAATAATTCATTGTAACTGGACTCTTGTAAATTTTAGCCAATGGATTTTTGGAGTTGAACAAATAAAAAAAGTCTATCAAATGTTTTCATAAATTTAACTGTGGGCCCACTTACTTTAAAGTTGCCCGGCATGGCCAGGTGGATAAGGCGCTCGACTTGCAATCTGAGGGTCGCGAGTTCGAATCCCCGTCCAACCAAACATGCTCGCCCTTTCAGCCATGGGGGCGTTATAATGTGACGGTCAATCCCACTATTCGTTGGTAAAAGAGTAGCCCAAGAGTTGGCGGTGGGTGGTGATGACTAGCTGCCTTCCCTCTAGTCATTCATGCACGCTAAAATATTTTCCCGTCACGAAGACAAAGTTTTGAAGGTGTCTGTATCCGAAACCTATGTTTTTCCTGCATGACGAGATTTTAAATGGTTTTTGGAAATTCTATGTGGTGTGGTCACTGATTTCTATACTAAACTGGATTGCGCGTTGTCTTGTATCACTATATAAGTCAAGCGGTAGATATACTGTTATCCCTAAATTGTCAAGTGTTTGTTTTGAATTTCGCGCATAGCTACACGAGGGTTATCTGCGCTAATCGTCCCTACGGAAGCCAGATAGTCATCACCACCCGTTACATTATAACGTCACCACGGCTAAAAGGTTCGAGCAAGTTTTATAGGACGGGGATTCGAACCCCAGACCCTCAGATTACGAATCGAGCATCCTAACCACCTGACTGTACCAGGCCTTGTCGATTGTAACGGCGATAATGGCATATCTTCCATTAAAATAAAACAATTGTATAACTTAATATTTTGTATCAGAATAAAACCTAATATCTTTTAATTTAATAAAACGCGTGAAATACTATTTAAGTTTTTTCTTCTTCTTTCATGTAAACCATTCTTTTTATGTCTCATTTTTTCACAAGAAAAATTACTGATGCTTTATACGTTTCTTTTTTTTTTTTAATTATGCACAAAGCTACACAAGGGCTATCTGTGCTCTGCCCACCACGGGTATCAAAACCCGGTTTCTAGCGTTGTAAGTCCGCAGACATACCGCTGTGCCACTGGGGGCTATATACGTTTCTAATCAGATCAAGGAGTGAGGTTTGTCAGAAAAAAAATATATACATATATATATATACAAATACATACATATATATCAGGTCTCTTCTGAAAGGAGCCACGTGTGGTCTGGTGGTTAGCGTCCTCAGATTTATAATCACAGTTCGCTACTTGTTGCCACTAAAACACGCTCCGTACTTTAGGACTTTTGTGTGCTAAAGACAAGTGTAACTCAATAGTTTGAGTTTGTGGTTACGTGCTGTTGATTAATTGCATTCCTTCTAGTCAGTCAGTTCAAAATTAGGAACGTCTGTACACAGATAGAATTCTATATAGGTTTGCGTGAAAACTCTGTAACAAACGAATCATTTTGAAAGAAACTCAATAAATTATTAAAATCAAAGTATTTTATTAATTTTCAAACAAGACGGTTCAAAACGACAATATTAGATATTAACTATAAACTAATATATATATATATACTTACATCATAAACGTAATATTCTATATAAATAACGAATATTAATATCAATGTCAGATTTTATGGAGCCGGATTCTTTACAGTAGGTGTCCGTGATTTGTTGGCGATAAATTCGAACAATAAACGGACAGCACACAATCCGCTTGTTTTAAAACAATATATTCAAAACAAGTCAAACGTATATACAAAAATTCTTTACACTGTAGGATATCACAGTTGTATCTAAAACTCTAAATACTTCTCTTTTTCTTGTCAAAAATCCACACAGGCTGGTTCAGTTACTTTAGAATCTAATTGACAAAACGAATTATTTTTCTTTACTCTGTTTCTTACGACACAATCTGCGATAAATTCGCTTATGTTACCCCGTGGGTAACCACAACTGTATCAAGAACTTTAAATAATTGTCTCCTTTTCGCCAAAGTCCACACAGACGGGTTCAATTACTTTAGACCCCCCAGTGGCACAGTGGTATGTCTGCGCACTTACAACGCTAGAATCCGGGTTTCGATACCCGTGGTGGATAGAGCACAGATAACTCATTGTGTAGCTTTGTGCTTAATTAAAACCAACCAACCAACCAATCAATTACTTTTGAACACCCTCTTCAAGACAAAGTATTCTCCTTATCTCTATTAAACTGTGAAATTCATTTTAAAATATCGCTTATTACGGTTAAATTAACAATCATGCAGTCTAACTTCACTTTCACTAGCTCAACTTGTACTTACTTAACTTGCGCTCACTTGGTCGCCGATATATTATACATTGCCCAACTGAGGCCTAAAACTTTCTACAAACTACGAGATGCTATGGTGTAACAATACTCACTTAAGGCAACGAGAAAACTACAGAAGGTTCGAGTATTGTGACGTTAATTCACAACAATTGAACTACATGCACAACGTGCGACTTTTACCGTGTTATCTAACGAAATTTGTCATAACTGTCGTCTTTAAAATAATTACTTATAACACTCTTGTCATGAAAACTAAATGATCATTAAATATTAAATCACTAAATAAACTAAATAATAACTCTTACACTAAACAGTCTTGTATATTCAACGATAAATATATATATATATATATTCTTATATAAGTTTCGTAAATATTATCAAAAGTTTTTGAAGGTTCTAGTTCTAATACTTGGAAGATATTATTAGAGAAATATAATATCTTTACTTTTCAATGACCTTTCTGTCACGCACAAAGACAGCATTTCATTTCCACCTTGTTTTTTTCAAGTTAAAGAACATTTTACAAACAACTTCGGCTGAAAGATTTGATTAATCTTATACAGTTTCAAGAAGTAGAACTTTGTTTCTTGGAAAGATAAAGCACGAATAATACGTTATGTTTCGCAATCCATGCTTCCTGAACGGAATTAAATTATGATTATAAGATTCAGTACAAATAAAAGCTATATTCAAAATGAAATATCATATACTGCATCTAAATGAACATGAGTGACTGAAATCAATAATTCTACGTTCCACAACGGGAAAAATAATGAATAACCGATATTGTGGAATAACATGTTACCTATTAAAGTGAGGGTGAAAAAAATTACCTTCTAGAATAGAGATAGTTTTGCTAAACAGGTATTGCTAACTAACATATAATCTAGTGAATAAATTAAAAGAGATTCAGAGCATAAACTTCTTTAGTTCCTTTAACTTCTGGTAATTATTACAATATTGAAATAAATATAATTAGTTAACACTTTATTGTAGAAAGAAACTTGATTTATTCGTAATATTACCTTTTTATTTCATATAATTATTTTCCATGTTGTATCACCACAAGTAACATTTGTTACTATCTCTTTCTTTTATGTAACTTACGTAAATTTGTTGTATAGCTGTTGCTATGGTGTTAAAAACTAAAAGAAACAGCCCAGAAGGTCCAGAACATTACGGTGATTATTCATAGTTTTAGCTAACCTTAAGATAACATATAAATGTTTGGATTGCTGTTAAGAAATTTAATTATAGAGTTGGACGTAAATCACCCAGAAAACCCGATACAGGAAACATATTGCACAACTGTTTGATAGTATAACTTCGATTAACTTTTTGACTCGCAACTCTAGTGCGTTATCAACTTTCTGTTTTTGTTTTTAACTGGTATTAAGGAAACGATGCACCCATTACCTCATTTCTTATATTGCTTGCTCGTGCTATGATAAGCTGTTTGGTTTTGAAACACGAAGCATTTGAGATTATTTTTCCCATTGATTAAAACAAAAGTTACACTATCATAAATTTTGAACGAAAAAAGTTTGCTAGAAATGTTATCATTCTCGTAACGTTCAGAGTTTAAAGTAAAAATAAATAAAACCAAGAGAAAACGGGCTTTCATTTAAGGAAGTAAGCTTTTCATTCTCGTCACGTAAGCTTAATAGCTTGAAATACTTTCTTCATACAAGGCTTAGAGTTAGAGAAATATTTATCTCTAACTTTATACTAATTTATTAACTTAAATTTTTACAGAGATCCACAGTGTATAAAAGTTAAGTATTTGACGTCTGGGCATTTTAGATATACGTTTTTACAAAAATGATAATACAAATAAGATTTTATTTTAACCAACAATATTCCAGCAAAGACTACCTATTTATGGTCTTTACAGTGTCTTCATACATCGTTTAACCGATTCAAGATCTTATTAATGAAGTCGTTATTTAAACCAGTTTTAGACTGTCAGTGAATCTTAGGATTTTATTGGGGGCATGATATCGTGCAATTAAAGCTGTCATTTCGAAAAACGTTTATGAAAAACGGAATTCCCTAATACGTGAGAAAATCGTATATATATATATAGTAAACTTCTCCTCACTACTGAACTAAAAATTGACATGATTGCAATGCAAGTTATAACAAAAATAGAAATTTTGTAAACGATATTATTGCGAAATGCTTAATATTGACTTCGACTCTTAGATAACTTGTTATTGATTTTGCGCAGTTCAACTCATAAACATCAAATGTTAAACTGCTTCAAACAACAACTAAATAAACAAGAAAATGCATTCATTTTATTGTATAATAATGACTTTGAGATTTTGGCTTATACTTATTTTTAAACTATGCATAGATCTAAGTAAATAGTAACTCATGCAAAGTCATAAGTAAAAATCAAGTTCGTAGAAACCCCATGGTTTTAAAAATAGAATGTGAAGTTTTGGAAGAATGCCTTTCTTCAGGTGTACTAATAGAATGTGAAGTTTTGGAGGAATGCCTTTCTTCAGGTGTACTAATAGAATGTGAAGTTTGGAAGAATACCTTTCTTCAGGTGTACTAATCGAATGTGAAGTTTGGGAGAATGCCTTTCTTCAGGTGTAATGTGAAGTTTTGGAAGAATGCCTTTCTTCAGGTGTACTTCCGATTGCGAGTCAATTAAAGCAAATTATTTTTCATTTTAAACATGTCAAATTTCTTATTGTTATTTTGTATTTACAGTACGAAGAAAACCTAAATATATAATAGTAAACGAAATATGAAGTCGTAGAAATACGAACGATTTGAGGACGTAGATTTAGATTTCACAAGGACGATACAAAGTCATATGATACGACTTTAAGGTACTGCTCTATGAAGTCAGTTAAAATTCCTTATCATAATATCCATGCCTATTTCTTGAATAAAATACGTTTATTTTTTAGACCAATTACGAGTCTTTAGCGAATTGCAAAATTAATAATAAACGTATGCAATACTTTTAACAGCGTGTTATTTATGCTAGCTCCTCCTCCTTTTTTTTCTCGTCCCCACTTTGCTGTTTAATATGAATGTGGACAAACGGGTGAACTCACAATACCCCTCTTCATTTACAACAAACTAGAAACCATAATTCTTCAGGTTTCGCTCTATGCGCATGTGTGAATGTCTTTAGGTTGAATGATAAAACTATAACCCGAACGTTAAACTGCCCTGTGGTGCTGCATCTGGCAGGATAATATACTGTATGATGATGTAGTTTGTAAGAGAGGCGTAAACATCTGGTTCGACATAAGCCAATAAATATTGTCATAATCTTAGTTGTGTCAAAATCTACCCGCCTGAAAGTTTATATATATGTATGTTCGTGATAACATTTCACGGGTCCAGAGGAAGGAACTGTTTCAAGTCAATTTATATTACACTAAGCCTATTTAGAAATTACCAAACCTAAAGACAATGTAACAAAGTTCGGCCACCTGGGATTTTTATCTTTTTATTTTGTTTTATTTATTCATACATATATCTCGAGGCGTGATCTTTGTTAACGCTAATATAGACTTAGTTATTGAATTAATGAGATTTCGGTATACCGAGAGTATCATTCTGGGCTGAGCTGTCCCTCAGTGGCACAGCCGCATGTTTGCGGACTTAAAACGCTAGAAACCGGGTTTCGATACCTGTTGTAAGATAGCCCATTGTATAGCTTTGTATTACAATGCAACTTTTTTATTTGACATTTCCAATTTTTATGATGCTTTTTTTATGTTTTAAAAATGAATCTTATGTTAAGCAACGTAAGTAAAGGGTTTGTTGTTTTAACCCAAATCTACACTAGGGGCCATCTGCACAAGTAAAGGGAAAGAAACAACGTATTGGTTTAACGTTAACGTTAACAGTACAGTTAGCTAGATATAATCTATCCCCCCACCCATTCTCGCAGCGTCAAGTCTGAAGGCTTATAATGCTAAAAACCGGGTTTCGATACTCATGGTGGGCGCAGCGCAGATAGCCCACTGTGTAGTTTTACGCTTAACAACAAACAATAAGCTAGTCCGTTCTAAATGTCAAGCAGTTGTGGATATATATATTTTGTTTTCTACTATAAGGGAAGTTATATGACACATGTTAACATCTATGTCGCTCTGGACAAATCTTTCCCGTCAAGTGAGTACTTTAAAAACGCTGGTACGCTTTCTCACCCGTATCTGGATACGCATTTCAACGACGTAATCTTGGCTCGTATACCTGAAGATCGTTCGAAACCACGGTAACAATCTATAGAAGCTAAATTACCCGAAGCGCGTTTAATATTCCTGATTTAACCTATTTCTAAACTTTGTGCATTTTATGCTCCGCCCTTGAAATATTAAATATACATATATTCTATACATAACTACTAAATCTAAATAGATCTATTAAAGATACATATATTCTATACATAACTACTAAATCTAAATAGATCTATTAAAGATACATATATTCTATACATAACTACTAAATCTAAATAGATCTATTAAAGATACATATATTCTATACATAACTACTAAATCTAAATAGATCTATTAAAGATACATATATTCTATACATAGCTACTAAATCTAAATAGATCTATTAAAGATACATATATTCTATACATAGCTACTAAATCTAAATAGATCTATTATTTTCATCAGTCTATATATGGAAGTTTTGGTGAATTAAATAAATCTATAATGATTTGTTACTTGAACAAGCTTAATTGTACAAGTCGTAATAAGAAATTAGTTTTTTTTGTTTTTTTTTAAATATCGGCATGTTTACGCAATATAAATACTCGTGTAATTCTCTACTATTTGTTTTCACGTTGTTACAAACAGAATAAACTGTTATCTCTGGCCAGGTTCAAACCAAAGACTCTTTATCATAATATATTTACGTTACGTGAAGGAACAACTGCATTTATGGTTTATGCTACTGTTTGGTTTAGTAGTAAGGACCCCTGGTGAATCAACTTATAACGCTAAAAAAATCGGGTTTCAATACCCGTGACGAATAGAGCACAGACATCCCATTGTGTAGCTTTGTGTTTAACAACAAATAAACAAACTGTAGTGATGTAATACCGTTTAATATATCGTTGCATGAAAAATAAACTCATGTTTTATAATCGTTATTACAGTTATTTTAAAAATAATACAGTTGTTAAAGGTTAAAGCCTTAATCGCTTTATAAAATTGCGCCTAGTTTATATCTTTATCGGGTAAAAAAGGCAAGTTTTCCCCTGCTGCTCGGAATATCAAAAGAAGAGCATTGGATATATAAATCAATAGTAATTACTTGCGTTTTTCACAATCCATTTTTCGTACTATCGATGTGCAACACGTAGTTTTATTTTTGGTCAAATAAGAGACATAAATTCCAGCTCAAAATATTAAAAATTGCAGAGATCAGTCACGAGGAGCATGACAAAGTGCATAAAGGAAACTAATAATGTTGACATGACAAATTACATAAAGAAAACTAATCATTTTTATACAACAAAGTGTTTAAAGGAAACTAATCATTTTTATATGACAAAGTATTTAAAATAAACTAATCATGTTTACATGACAAAGTGCTTAAAGGAAACTAATAATGTTGACATGAAAAAGTGCATAAAGGAAACTAATAATGTTGACATGACAAATTGCATAAAGAAAACTAATCATTTTTATATGACAAAGTGTTTAAAGGAAACTAATCATTTTTATATGACAAAGTATTTAAAATAAACTAATCATGTTTACATGACAAAGTATTTAAAAGAAACTAATCATGTTTACATGACAAAGTAGTTAAAGGAAACTAATTATTTTTATATGACAAGGTGCACAAAGAAAATAATCATTTTTACATGACAAAGTGCTTAAAGGAAACTGATCATTTTTACATGACAAAGTGCTTAAAGGAAACTGATCATTTTTATATGACAAAGTGCTTAAAGGAAACTGATCATTTTTATATGACAAAGTGCTTAAAGGAAATTAATCATTTTATATGACAAAGTGCATAAAGGAAACGAATCATTTTTATTCTGTTCGTAAGTGCTCAAGCCTGTAGCCAGATTTTTTTATTGGGCCGGAAGCGAATTTGATAATTAAAAAAAAGAAATTATTTTATTTTTAAAACCATCATAATGTGAATCAACTCAACTTTTACTTCAGTTTTTTATACAACTGGTCGCCGCCGAAGAAGAGTTAATGAATATTTGCAATAATAATTGGTTATTTTCCTGGAGGAAGGCGATTATTGCCCCCCCCCCTTCCCTAGTGGCTGCGTTCTTTCCGTGTTATAAAGTTAAACACTTAATTTAAATATTACATCTTCCACAAGTGTAGTTGACATTATCCATCTTCTTCTGTCAACACTCTTAGTATGAGAGTGATTTAATTCGACTACGATTGGTAGTAAAAATACTTTTAAAACATACTTTATTTTGTACTTGAACATTTTCAATCTGAACAGACAATCTAAAGTATACGTTTAGCCTCTGTATTATTACCAACCCAACAAAATCATATAATTGATAATTCTTTCATTCCATCTCAGGTTTCATTTATGTCTTTTCTCAAATCAAAAATGAATCATTTATTTCACTCTTACTTAAAATGATGACAGTTATGTTTAAGTGGAGTAACTGATAGCGAAAACCTTATCGTGTTAAGTTTGATATTCCAGTCCTAAAATTTATTCTTTATGACACCAGTTTTTCTTTGAGCTATCATTCTTCAATTACTAACACTGTTTTATTATTTTTCATTAATCAAAGTTTTATTGTATAATATTTCTCGACACTTCACTCTTCCACTTCCTTCTCTTCTCCTCCCGTATTTTGCATAGTTTCACACTACCACACCCCACGAACCTATCACGCCATAGTAAAAAAATCCATCTCGTACATTTTGTTAAACATTTCCGTCTTCATCCTTTGTGCTTTCTAATAAATATAAAATAACAATCATTCTAAGCGCTCGAGGTTTATGAATTGTCTTTATAAATTATTTTTCGCAGTGGTATTTCACTAAAAGTAAACTTTCGGATTGTAAATATCGCTTCAAAAGAGGAATATTCTGTCTTTGGCTACTCTAATATTTCGAACAAGTCATGTATATGTACAGATATCGAAAAACAGTTTCCTGATTTAGGGAACAAAATTCGCATATTTTATCATGTACGGTCAGCACTTTTGTACTTGTGAAAATATTCAAATATTCAAATTAAATTTTTATATAAATAAACATTTTTACCGAATTTGGAAAATGTTTTACTTATTAAAACCAATTTCTACAGAAAATATAGTTGTGGCCAGTGTTTAATCGTTTTCTGATACATGAAAAAAGTATACCTGTTCAAAATAAATACACTCTAAGCTCCGATGTGATGCAAAAGAAGTGAAAATGAACAACACTTATTTGATGTTTATAACGAAAGAATAAAGTTTTAAATATTCTCATTGCACAAATGTAAATATCAGAACAAGCATTGCTATTAGTCTCTTAGAACAAGTATTTCTATTGGTCTCTTTAAACAGTAAACCTCACAACAATTATTACTGTTGGTCTCTTTGAGACAGGAAACCCCAGAACACGTGTTGCTGTTGTTTTTTTTTTTAGAAGATTGTTTTGTTTTTTGTTTATTTGTAATTAAGCACAAAGCTACACAAGGGCTATCTGCGCTCTGCCCACCACGGGTATTGAAACCCGGATTCTAGCGTTGTAAGTCCGCAGACATACCGCTGTGCCACTGGGGGGGGGGGCATTTTTGAAAGATATCAAACCTTATAACAAGTATTTCTATTGGTTTCTTTGGAACAGTAAACCCCAGAACACGTATTACTGTTGGTCTCTAAAACAATATATCTTAGAAAATTAGGGATAGTAACCTTATTTAAATATTCACGGACTATGTTATTAATAAAGTTAGTGAGTATTCATTCAGGTTCAGAAATTTCTTAATTCGCTTTTTCTTTTTTTTTTTCTTTTTTTCAAGTAGCAAATTCTAAAATACCTACAAAACTGTAAGCTTGGTTAAACTAGAGTTTGACTAAATTAATCTTAAAAGCAACTGATTCAAAATAGATAATAGTTAAACTACAGAGCATTTATACTGAACAAACTGTTTTTCTTTGTTTCGAACTTACGAGTAATACGAGCATTTGCCCTGCCCCCAGTGACTCAGCGGTAAGTTTGAAGCTCATTATGTTCCTCTTGCTTAACAACAAACAAACAAAATAATTTGATCTTCGTGAACAGAGACTACACAACTTCTCAATTACTTCTCTAGAGAACGCTATCTCTTATTAGGCCTCATGGAGGAAAAACGGGGTTACAAATTAATTAAGGTACGATACGATCTTCCTAGAAATATAAATTAAAAACGCTCATTCATCGATCTCAAAACCACTATGAAACGTTTTTTATATCACAATATTGATTGCTTATTTTCACGTAGGGTCATTTTGTCATCTTCAGTATGCCTCTAGTTTATTTTTTAATGATTTGCAATATTCTTTCTGACTAAATTTTTTTCTCCCCTCTTTATTATTTAATTAATATTAACTTCTGAACAAAGCAAGCTACCTACATAGATCGTAATTAAATGTCAACCCAATAATGAGTATAGCTAATTAAATACATTGTTCTTAGTTATGATTAGAGTGCATTGTTTCATCATTTAGGTATCCTCGCTGTTAACGTTATCTTCAGTTATAATTCCAGTCATATCGCGTTTTACATAACCTGACTTAATAGTTTTCAGACAATTACGCCCACATAATAACAAAATAAACAAGACATTTAACTTCCTCAGGTTTTTACTCAATGAAGTTATGTTAAGTCCCAAAGCGTCAGCTTAATAACAATATTAATGTGGATTCAAACCCCAGCATTATTTTATTTATTTATTTTAAAGTTTCATTGAAAAAATTAATTATGATTAATAAGTAGATTACAAATGCCTATTTTTTATTAAAGCCATTTCCTTCCTTGCTTGTATTTCATTATTGTTTTTTTTTTATCTAAAATATCTGCATATCTGTAATTACTTAAATACAAATATTTGTTTGTTTATTTTAGAACAAAGCCACCTTGGCGCTATCTGCTATATGCATAATGGGGAATCGAACCCCGGAGTTTAGCGTTGTAAGTCTATAGACTTAGCCCCCCAGTGGCACAGCGGTATGTATGCGAATTTACAAACGCTAGAAACCGGGTTTCGATACCCGTGGTGGGCAGAGCACAGATAGCTCATTGTACAGCTTTGCGCTTAATTACAAACAAACCATAGACTTGCCACTGTCTCACCGGGGGACTAAACACAAATATAAATTTTGTATTTTCGTTAGAGATGCAAACGAAATGAAGCTACTATAAATTGTTTTAATTTGTTTTTAACTTCGAATTTTAATAAAAAGTAAGTTTAGCTTCTCCTGTTGCTTAATTACTTTCTTATTTTGATTTTTTTTTACACGTGTTTTGTTACAATACGAGAGATTAGCTTTTAGGTGCCTTATATTCTGTTACAAGATTAAGTTTTACACGTGTTTTCGTGAACTTCAGTTGTTACGTAGTCGAGTGACACGTGTTCAGTTAATAAACTGAATTATTTTGTGTACACTTATTACAAACATACAGTGTGGAAAATATTTGATTAAACACTAAACCAATAGAATTTTCATATTAGTCTCGTTTAAACTTTCAACTGATAACTTCTTTTCAACAAGTGTGCAATAAATTAGTCATCTGTGTCCGACAAATGTATATTTACAGTGTGAAAACCTTACCTTCAGTATCAGCACGCTGTTTTATGACAACATTCTTTACTATAGTTCAGCCAGCAGCTTGAATCGATCGCTAGACCAGTAAACATGCTAAACAAAATACTATATTTATTTTTTATTAGTTCTAATATTTCCTTTGACTAAATGTAA
The DNA here is from genome assembly GCF_000517525.1 of Limulus polyphemus. Taxonomy (NCBI): domain Eukaryota; kingdom Metazoa; phylum Arthropoda; class Merostomata; order Xiphosura; family Limulidae; genus Limulus; species Limulus polyphemus. Next base: position 192,654 of record NW_013666428.1, read on the forward strand.
AACGATAGAGTTACAAACATGTCATGTTCTTTATAAGCGCCGCATGTTCTTCACGAGCACCGCATGTTCTTACTAGCACCGAACGTTCTTCACAAACACGGCATTCTCTCACTATGACAGCATGTTCTTTTCTAGCACCGAACGTTCTACACGTAGTTCACTAGCATAACATGTTTTAGTTGAACTTCAATTACATATGGTAGTTTTAAGTATTTTATTCCTATATTTGAACTTATTTTAAGAAGAAACTCAGACACTGGCAGCTTGTTATTAACATATCTCAAGAATACATCAAATACTTTGTTCAGCCCTGTAAGTGTTTGTGCCTGAAGCTGACTTGAATTTAACGAACTGTATAAAACTAAAACTCTAATTAAATATCTTATCTAAACGAGCAGAACGAATACGTAAAGAGACTGAATAATATATTCTCCCAATATATATTAATCACAGCATATTTTTTCTTGTTTTTATATTCTATTTTCGGTGATTTTATCAATCGTAGATTCTTTATGTTACGAATATAGAGTGGTAATAATTTTGGGGTCATCCTGTGGTAATTATATTTCGTTGATAGAGGTTATAGTTATTTTATGTTTACCATTAGAAGAGAAAGTATCTAAAAATATGCAATAAAAATATATATATTTTTAAAATCATAATAATTAATTAAAAACAACGTTTGTAAATACAAAACGTTGTTTTTAATTATTTATTATAATTTAAAACTTTTAAACACAAGTGCCGGTAGTTCATATTTATAAAAACGTATGTAGTTTGTTAGGCCTACAACATGTCTAGTTTTGTGTGTACAGCAATTTTCCGACGAAGAATACTGAGTAACTTTACAGCTTACAAAACACCTTTCTAGATATTTTTCTTTTTACAGAAATCTAGTGAATTTGGTTTATAAGTCTTGTGTACTACAGTTATACAAAACAAAGTAAAACGCATATATTATAACGTTACTACGTTAAAAGTAACAAAACATACAACATGCTTTAAATTCGTAATTATTGCTTTAACGTCCATTATGATTGGCCCAAGCGCTGCCCAGTGGTTAGCGAGCACGATTCGCATTCCGTAACCGCCCTTCCCAAAAATGTACGATCTGCACTTTGGGATCCTGGGTACGTTATAAGAGTGACAATCAAATCATACCATTCAGTCTGCTAATAGTAGTCCAAGAGTTGGCGGAAGAGGATATGGACTAGCTTCCTTCCCTCTATTTTGTCAATTAGGAACGGCTAGCGCAGATAGCCCTCGTGTATCTTTTCGCGAAATTCAAATAATACGGCCTATTGTATTTCTGTGATCATAGAACTATGTGATATCAGCAACGTAAGTGATATATCATTCCATCTACAATGTTTTTAACTCCAATTCCACTACCTCTCAATGCGTTGAAAATATACCTTTTTAACGTGTTGCTGAGACCAGTAACTGAGGATTTTTACAGCAGAATTTTTACAGAGTTTTTATAATTGTTATTTCTGTGCCTCAGTTTTGCATGATAGCTTAAAATATTTTACTCTTATATTTGAAAATACGTAATTAAGGTTAAATATACGGACATGACAAAGGTAACTTATTTTAAAAAGAGTGAAATTTTATGAGTCACTCAAAAAATCCAATAACTACTAAGTATATTGCAATCAACCCCACTAATTATTGATGGACTCCCTATCTATTTTCGAAATAGTGAGTTCATTCATTCAAGTTTTTTAATCAGTTATTTACACTGAATGTGGTAGCAAATAAAAAATGAATGGCTGTTATATAGGTAACAGTGTATATCTATCAATTTATATGTATTGATTAAAGCGAAATTTCATTTGTTAATTAATATTAATTATTTTTTGCCTACTTACATTATTGACATTTTCAAACCTTGCACTTGTACTTGTTTCATTGATAGGTAACAGATTTAAGAAGAACACATAAGGATGGTTTATAGCTAATAGCATTTCTGTAAACGAGTCTAATTATGGAAGACCAAATACGAACATATTTGGCTTATATTCTCCGCATTAACATTTGGAACTAAAAAACACCTTAAACATAACAGTATCCAAAAAAGTCAGAGTCTCTAGCTACTCAGGAATGGGATTGGTTTAAATGCCTTTCAGAGTGTCTTTCACAGTTTCGAAAGGTGTTTTCTATCTTTCTTTAACCCTAGAATTATCGACGGGGTTCATAGACCCCACCAGCTGAGTTAAAAACATTTTGTACCAAACTTGCACGTAAAACTAAATAGAAAATATCACCTATATTGCAATAAACTCCATTTATTATTGATGGGGTTCTTTATCTATTTTCAAAATTATGAGTGATTTCACCCAGTTTGTTATCATTTTTTTACACTGAGTGCAATGAATAAAAACCCTATAACCCGAGCGCTTTCAAAGATGGACCTTTCTTCTTCATGGGCAAACTGGGTTTTTATAGGGTTTTTATTCATTTCTATCAAGACTTCTTGAATCAACGTGTTTTTCTAACATCATTAAATTACATCGAGTGTAGTAGCAAATTACTCAATACCATACACTTTGTGAACCCCACCGGTAGTGTATAAAGATAAGTCTGGAACTTAAGGATTATCCAACTCTGAAAAACAATTAAATAAAGAAATAAACACATCTAAATTTCTGAATTTAAGATAATCCAATGATAACTGAGTACTTCTACTAGATTCAGGCGTAATATCAGAACAGAAAATGCGATTTTCATAAACCAGTTCGTACTTGTTTTTGTTCATTGACGTTGTATGTTTTTTGTGATATATCTTTAATGTACTAGACTGCCATTCGTGGTTTTAAAAGTGAAAAATAACAAATATTCTTTCATCTAGATCAACTCTTTCCTGACCTATACATGACTATTTTGTTCAGTTTTATTTTATGTTTAACCTGTATTGCTTTCTACGATTATTAATATTAACCAAACTTTAAAGAAACAAACCGACTTCAGTAACTTTTGAAGAATCCATTACCTCGTATTGAATTAAACACATAAAATATTATATTGAGAAAAAGTTCAACTATTTTTCATCCTGCCCAATGAACTTGGAAAACTGGTAAAAATTCGATAGTTAAATACTGAATAGTTTTTAACTCTAAAAGAAATAAACAAAAATAACAAACGTAGCCCGGAAGGGCATACTTTACCATGTTTTATGCTACGATAATAAAGTTGTCTTTATTGAAGACCACAGGAAGATTATGTTTTAACAGGTACGACACTGCAGTCGCTGTTGCGATCGTTACCAAGTGCACAGGTTTTAACAGTTGTTTGTTGTTGTTTTTTTAAGTTAAGCACAAAGCTACACAATGGGCTATCTGTGCTCTGCCCACCACGGGTATCGAAACCCGGATTCTAGCGTTGTAAGTCCGCAGACATACCGCTGTGCTACTGGGGGCGGTTTTAACGGTAAAGAAGGTCTTGTATCTAAGTCAACCTTCAACAGTGTATTCTTCCTTGATGTAAAAGCTGTAACTTGTAAAAACAACAACAAAAAACATACTTGTGATTAGTAAGTAAACACAAAAGAAACTAAACACAAAATTTATTTGAAATATTTTTGAAAAGGGGCGTACCACTAATGTTATACACTAGCACGTGTTAATAAGCCGATGACAACTAGGATACTTCAATATAAACAAAAAAAATAAAGAAACGGCTAAAAATCGTAAAAACACTTTAAACAACCGGAAATTAATCCCACAAAATCATTGAAATTAAAACGAGCATTTCTATACTTCCATTAATTTAGTTTTTACCGAAACAATGAATTTTCAGAAAATATAGTTTGTTCTGAACAAACTGAGATACAAAAACACTGTTGTTTTGTTAGATTTTTTTATGATTCCAAGGAATAAGTTATCTTTTATTGATCATTTATCAAAGATTTTACTGATATAAAGTGAAAGATTTAATAAGAGATATATTGATTCTTTTAGATTAAACTCTTGAAATCTTTCCTTAATTACTGTGTTTCATTATATTTATTTTTGGATTTGTTACATATGCGACGATCATTTTACCTATTTAGTTTTGTTCTTATTCCATTTTATTGCTTTTCGTGTGTTTTCATTAAACGCTATAGTTAATTAAACTACTCGGATTTATTTTGATTTCGTCTATTTTGTTTTTGGTGTAGTTTCCTTATTCATGGTGATCAATTAAATTACTCAATTCTCTCCTGATTTTGTCAGTTTTTACCCTCTTCCCCCCCCCCCTTCAGAGGTGAGGGTATTCCAAGCGGGTTCGTATGTTTGTGTGTGTGTCTGTATGTGTTCCCGCGCAAGTATCTAAAAATTAATAAATCGATGTGCACGAAAATTTTACACAAGAAGGGAAGTCAGTATAGGACAGTCCTCCCCATATTTGGCCCAGATCCAGATTCTGGATCACTTTCAAGCATGTTTTATAATGGGGAGATAGGGCATTTCCGCGGTTTTGTGTTAATAGCTCTGTAAAGTGTGATCGGATTTGTACCAAATTTAATGGACACATTAAGGTTGAGACTCTTTATTCATCACGTTACAAAAAAAAAAAGACTCGGATCTGAGAGGAATTTTCTGAGTTTTCGATGGTGAAGTTTGACGTTATCTAATATAAACGCATGCAATCTCGAAAAGGAGCGGCGGGTCGAGAGTATGCAATCTCTCTGATTGCTGTTGTTCTCTTTGTTTTTGGTGTAGTTTCATTATACATGGTGATCAATTAAACTACTCAGATCTGTCTTGATTTTGTCTATTTTTCTTTGTTTTGGTGTAGTTTCATTATAAATGGTGATCAATTAAACTACTCAGATCTGTCTTGATTTTGTCGGTTTTTGGTGTAGTGTCGTTATTCATGGTTATCAATTAAACTACTCTGATCTGCACGTCTTGAACTTAAACATTTTTTAACATTAACTGATCTTATTGTTAAAGGTGTTAAAATTATGATATAGAAAAATAAAACTTGCAATCTTATTGGTAAATATTTTGAATTAAACATTTGTTGCCGTCTTATAAACTAATTATATCTTATTCGATCTACAACTACTGGTATTTCTAGCTCTAAGCTTGTTTCATTTTATTTTAATTTCCTGTTTTCATATTTTCAACTAAATGTAAAAAAAGCAATTATATAGCTTTTTTAAATATCCCGTTAACATACGAGTATGAGAATATAATGTCAATTATTTGTATTTATTTTGTAGTATCAATTGCTCTTTTCCAACCATTCAGGGTTGCTCATAATTACTCATACAAAACATATTAATACCGACGGCAGACTAATAACTGTATCTATTTCTTCGTAACAGTAAAGATACAGTTGTTTCTGAATTAAAAACTCTAATTAATCTGGTATCAGAAGAATCTAAATATGATCTTAAGTGTCTGTTCGTTATAAATTTCATTACAACGTTTAAGTTGTGTACATAGGTTATGTTGCCTTCATAGAAACATAACGACATCACGTTCTTTTGATATTTTAAATGAACACTCTTTAACTATAGTAGAATATGAAAGATCAAGAATGTTTACAGCCTGCGCGGTGACTGATTTTTGGACTATCTACGCATATAATTAACTGACATAGTTTAATTGTTAAATGTTTCCTCTCTATTTTTCTATCTTTGTTTCTTCTACGAAACATTTTCGTAGTGTGTGTTATCATATTTGTCTATTTTGTACCAATATATCAAGCAGAGCATATAAATAATTTTGTTAGTTTATTTATTTTCCCACTTTTCTTACTGTTCACTATATATACGTCAAATTCATTCCTGTTATAAGTCTAAAATCCTGTCCAAAACACTTACAATTATGATTAATGATCTAACGTACAGTAAAACCAATTTCAAAAACGTTTTATTTCGACGTTTCTGCAGAAAACAAAACTGAAACTGAATTGTGGCTCTGTGAATAAAGTTATATATGTAATGCTGATGTTGGCAAAAGCTGTGTCTATTTTTTCCTATAGATACATATCATCCTCGTTTATTTAGGTGTTCAACAATTAAGACCATAGGAACCTTCTGTGTCTTTCTAAGAAACTGAGCCACTTATAGTTCAGCTGTATAACCCAAATTTTCATAACAATTGTCCAACAGATGATAAAATGCACTAAAGTTGACACATATTCCAAACAATGTATTACGAACATTTTCAAATATGGGGGCATCTGAAATTACACCTGTGAGTCCGTCATATTGGATTGCAAAATGGTCGCTGCTTAAAATCATATTTTTCATAATTGTTGATCTAAGCAAGCTAAAGACTTGATTTTATGGTTAATCCCACATTTTCAGGGATAACAAATTAAATGGTGTCACCTAGAAGATAATAGGATGACTGTCATGTTAAGTTTCAAAATGGCTGCATTTCAAACCGATTTTACCACTATATCCATTTAAACTAGCTTGAGTCTTGATTTGACTTATCATATATTTTTTAGAATCACGTTAAATCACATTGTTTGCACACCATCATGATTATCAGTGTTGTGTAACGATGTGAGATTAAAGATAAGATATTAAACTTAAGTCGTTTAATTATAAGTATAAAAGGTCTAGGGATTGTTTTATCTTTAAAGACCAAATCATGTGAAAATTATTTCACCAATGTGTGTAGTGATGAAAAAAAATGCTAAATACTTTTAATATACGTTTGGAGTTTAAGTGTAGTGGGAGTGGAGGTGAGGAACCTGAAAAGTCACATGCTCTTTCGATATTCCGTGTACATTGATGAGACGTTACACAATGTTAAGCCTTTGCTGTCCATTGCAAGAAAACAGCCTGAGCCACTTGGAACTCACTGCCAGACCTCACTAATATACTGCTGGAACAGTTATGTATACCCACAAGAATCTCTGAAGGAAACTGCATACTGGTCATTGAGAGGTTTCTCATCTTGATACATAACAGAACAAGTACCTACGCCAATGTGGATAAAGTCAGAAAGAAACTTTTTGCAAAGAGTTGTTATGGAGAAATACATCAAGAGAGCAATTTACCAGGATAGTCACGTCTGGGGTCAAACACTGCTTCCACAGCCTGTGCTTTCTCTGACTAGCTGGGGATGAACCAAGAGTGAGGATTAGCTGTACAAACTTCACTGGACGACACTTCCTGAAGCCTCCAAAACCTGTTATGAATTGATCTCGTGTGGCTTTAAGAAAGGATGCCATAAACTATACAAGACCAAGAAGGCCGCCCTCCAAAGCACAGAATGATCCAGGAACAGCAAATGACACTCCTAAGAGTGATGTGGTATTTAGCGCACACCATTGACCAAAAGGAAGTCGTTTTTTAACTAGTATTATAATACTCAGTGTGGCAAGCAATGATACTGATTAAGCAATTATAAAGGCTCAATACATAAATGTATCAAAATATTAGTACCATTAATGTAACTTGGTTGAATAAAAATGACATTTATTTCAAATAACCTTTATACAAAGAATCGTTCTTGAAATCCAGTTTTATAATAATGATAATAATAATTATTATTATCATTACAGGTAATAATAATAATAATAGATCAATGTATTTTTCACGTACAAACGTGTAATCACAAGTTGAGATATTCACATATTTTTAAATCTCTGCGCATGTTGACACAGGTACAATTTGGTGCTTTTATCACTAAATGTACAATCGTTTTACTATGCTGCCGCACTATTAGTAAGTAACTAGTCACTAACAACTGAAGTATCGTGAATTTAGTTCGTAAGAAATGAAGAGTATTAATAATGAACTGAAGAATTAAAATCAGATGCCGAAGAGAAAACATTTGTATTTAACCCATGTATAATATAGATATTTTCGATTCTCTGTAACAGATAATAAATGTTCCAACGATTTAGACAGGAACTTAGAAGCTAAACATTTTGTATATATTAGTTGCAAGATAAGGAAGTTAAGCAAAACAGATTGCAACAACTTTTCGTTTTCTTTTCATCTCTGGATGGTTCTCCATCCGATCTTACTTTGAAATTAACATCCAAGTCTTAAAACGTGAACCTCTTATTTCCATATGAACTTCAATCATATATAGACAACACAAATGAAATGTCGACTGTACTCCATGGACACAAGTGACTTCACTACACAACAGTGGGACAATACAGATACATCTCGCAGAATAAATTATAACTCTTAAAACAAGAACAAAAGGGAAAGACAGGACAAAATACTTTTTTGCACTCTTTTAAACAGTTGGCCGTCCACTGTTTCCTCATTACTTCAAAGCTTCACAGAAAAACAGCAATTATGTCATAATTAAATTTATGATAGAAAATGTAATCACAAATTAAAATACAATAATAGTTGACCATTGTTTATAACGTATGCAGCATTTTGGTACAATATTTACGATATAAAGCAACCTAAGGTAAATCAAAATTGTTTCAACCTTATGTCTTTACCAATATAAAGAAAAAAAAAGCAAAATGTAATTAATCAAACCACAATGTCAATAATTATAGACATAGCAATTATAATTATCTTTAACACAAAACATAGAAGTTTAACGTAAATAGTTCATTCTAAGCATAGAATATGCTGATATAAACAGCTATACTACTCTACCCTAACACGCACTAATCAACGGTTGCGAAAAAACAAAAACAAAGTCATACAACTACTTTAAACTAACGAAGTGTTACAGTAAACACAAGAATTAGCGTGAAATAGACTAAACCTGGAAAAACTTGCAAATGTTAGGTTGAAGTTAAATAAGGAAAACGTAAATTATCAAGCTAATTTAATAAGTAAAGTAGGGTATACATAGAATAACATTCATTACATCGTATCATTTATCACACCACTTAAAGCATATTATACATTTCTACCAATCATAAACAAACAAGACAAATAATACCTTCTGTATTCAAACTGAAATCGACCGGGTTGAAGATATCACAATACTTTACACAGGTAAACAAGCAAAACGGGATTGAAAAACGTTACGATTTGGTAAATGATAACTCAAAGCAGTAATTGGTAATTGAATTAAACCTAGTGTGGTAACTCAACTAAATAATAAGTAATTCATACATAAACAGGTTAAACTCGAATCAAATCATTTTGCATTTCACATAACACATACACATTTAAAACAGCGACACATATAATCTTTAAGCATGAAAAATCAATCCAACTTTACTGCTTATGACAAGAGTACAGAAAATTTAAGAACCCTTGAATCCCACACAGATATTTTTATACATAATTTCTGCAACAAATATAGCATAGAAAGGAAACTACAATGTCTCAGACTTAAGGAAATATTAATGAAATTATGCAAAATCATAGTCACGATGACATATCTTTAAGTAAATCAAAATCTAACAAGTAAAACTAGTAAAATAGGACATTAAAAAGAGGTATATCACTTCGATAAATCGAACTTTTAAATACAACAAACCAATAGATAATAACTAAAATAATGAATAATAGTTAACCAATGAATTAAAATAATGAATTACAATTAGTAATGAAATTTAAACAATGAATTACAGTTAGTAATGAAATCAAAACAATGAATAACAGTTAGAAAGAATTAAAATAATGAATAACAGTTAGCCAAGGAATTAGAATAATGAATAACAGTTAACCAATGAATTAGAATAATGAATACCAATTAGCCAAGCAATTAGAATAATGAATAACAGTTAGCCAAGGAATTGAAATAATAAATACCAATTAGCCAAGGAATTAGAATAATGAATAACAGTTAACCAATGAATTAGAATAATGAATAACAATTAGCCAAGGAATTAGAATAATGAATAACAGTTAACCAATGAATTAGAATAATGAATAACAATTAGCCAAGGAATTAGAATAATGAATAACAGTTAACCAATGAATTAGAATAATGAATACCAATTAGCCAAGCAATTAGAATAATGAATAACAGTTAACCAATGAATTAGAATAATGAATACCAATTAGCCAAGGAATTAGAATAATGAATAACAGTTAACCAATGAATTAGAATAATGAATAACAATTAGCCAAGGAATTAGAATAATGAATAACAGTTAGCCAAGGAATTGTAATAATAAATACCAATTAGCCAAGCAATTAGAATAATGAATAACAGTTAACCAATGAATTAGAATAATGAATACCAATTAGCCATGGGATTAAAATGATGAATAATAGTTAGCCATGGAACTAAAATAATGAATAACAGCTAACCAAAATCGTACTTGGCACAAAATCAACAATTAAACAGAAATAAAAAGGAACCATTGGACATATAATGTTTACATTTTAAAAGTCATGTAATATATTTGCATCTATACAATTAAGCAATGCAAAAAATCAATGACCTTCAACAAATAAATAGAAAGCTCAAATCTGGCTACATTTAACACACGTAACGCAGTCTCTTTGAAGATTTTCTGGGAGGTGTTTGCTGGCTTGATGAATCTTTCCAGACTTCCAGATGACACTCTTGGCAATTTTCTTGACACTAGATAACATAAATTAGGTGAAAAGTTAGCAATAAAATGGCCTGTATTAGATCAGGCTAACGTTTCAATTGAAAGATGGCCTGTGTCAGATCAGGCTAACGTTTCAATTGAAAGCGAAGAATTAGCACCACGCCACTTTTTGCACTTACAGCTAGTAAAGAGCTAGGCTTTACATATATGGTTGAATCATGTTGCTAACTGGGGTCTGTTGATCAACTGCTAACTGTAATTTCAAAATCTCCTTAATATTAACATTTCTCTATAATCTAGGTTCCATAATTTTCAGACTTTCATAATCGCGTGATTTCTTTATCAAATTTCCTCTGTCTCAATACTTCCATAATATGCATCAGAACTTTTTATGAAGCAATAAAGACTATATATCACCACACCTCTGAAAGAAATGATTTTTTACCTGTCTGTGATATATGTAAACGTTCCCATGACTTTAGACAGGAACGTCTAAATTAAAAAACAAATATGCACACGCACATTTATCTGTACATTGTAAGTCGATGTTACAAAAGTAAGGTTGCAGCATTTTTTTACCTGTATTTTATGTAACCTTAATTAACTTAAAGATAGCATCTTTAGATTCCCGCTCTATCACACAATTAAATTGTAGGCATTATGACTTTTGCAGCTTGCGATGGAAAGCATTCAGTTAGCAGAACCTTCAGGTTTCTTAATATATCTAAGTGACATTAATGTAAACATTTACCTAGTTACACTAAAACTGAATTACTGAGTACTATGCATATAGTAGTAGTATAAAACTCCCTGACGGTTTTGAACGTCATACCTATAAATTTAGGAATTAAATTTTTGTACGTACGAAATAACAACACGATAAATGTAATAAATTGAAGGAATGACGTAATAAATAAGTATTATCTACACTTAGTTACAGATACAACACCTTAAAATCCCCTGCTGCTTCTGTTATACTTGGTGAATAATGCATTATAATCTTGGGGTTCGATCATCGTAGTGGTCACAACATAGACAGCCCATTGTGTAGCTTTGGGTTTAAGATTAAAACAAATAGACGAAAACTACCATAGGACACGCCACTATAGAATAGCAGAAGATTGTGGTAATCCTTCTGTCCAGGCTCACTGTACTGTATAAAGGTAAAGACAGTAGAGGAAAACGTCTATGTGAAGTTATACGTGTTATTAAACAGTTTCATTAACATCAGTTTACAACTCATTTGCTCGTTGATTTAGACCCACGCTTGTTTCTACTATATTGTTCTAAGTACAATATATATATATATCATGGGTCTTTTCCTCTCCTTTTTTCTTTCTATCATATCTACTTTCCTGATCTTTACGCCCCATGCTGTGCTGTGCAAAATAGTTGCTAAACTTTGAATTCGTTGAAAAGGTCGTTCTTTTTTGTCAAACTTTAATGGGCTTCGAAGGCAGTGTAGCCCCCGTCTAGTTTAAATCACAGCGGGGATCGCTGTTGGTGCTGTGCCGGAGCCCCTACCCCTCAGGTCGGCCTCTCAGGCTTGTGATTTGAGTCCCACCGCCCAGCTGTCAATGTGAGCCGACGATTAACTTGCGCATGGCCGCTCTGAAAACCGCCCATCGCCAGTTGCTGGTGAGAAGGCTGATTAAAGATCGCACGTCACTGACGTATTCTTCAAACACTTTTTCACGCTCCACACAAACACCTGATTATGCTGAGTAGCTCGTGATTGCTTTACCTCGTGAGCCTATTCTCCTACCGCGAGTTCTGAAGTTTTACACTTCCCAACCCCTAACCTTGCGTTCACCCCAGAACAAGACAAACTCTAGCAAACTCAGGTTCTCCTAATATCGGATGGAAGAACGTACGCCTGCGAAAGCGCGAACCATCTAATTATTGCGGCGCACGTGAAGTTCGAGAGGCTGGTGACTGGTAATTGGAATGTTAGCTGTTATGTTAATATCAGGAGATCCATTTTTCATCTGTCTGGTTTTTCATACTGTCTAAAACGCAAGGCTTAGCGACATTGAAGGATGAGCTTGTAAACCGTATTGCCGCTGAGAGCAACCAATTGAGCTAACTTCTCTGAAAAGAAAAAGTTATTTGTTTAACAGGTATCAACTGGGGAATTATAATCTCAGTTTTAACCGTAAACAGTATTTTTTATTATTTTATGTCATTGTCACTGTCATTGAACGTGTAGAAACTCAAACAATAAGAAAAACATTGTCAGTCACAAAAAAGGCACTGTGATTAGGCATAATTATGCTTTTTAAAGCTGGATGGAACACTTACAACAAACGTACAAAAACCTCAACAACATGTTTCAAAAATATGCATTTTACTTTTAATTTTACTTACGTCACGTTTTTCAAAGAACTAATGTCAGTTTAGGACTGACTGATCTTGTTCTAGAATAAAATACATGTAAAAGCTAATATTTTGCATTTGAATAAAACATATTATTAGACTAAAAGACGTGTAAAATCTATTTTTGTGGTAGAATAAAACACAGGTAAAATATAACATCTTGTACTGTGATAAAACACAGTAAAATCAGTATCTTGTATTAGACTGAAAGACGTGTAAAACTTAATCTTGTAACAGAATATAAGGCATCTAAAAGCTAATCTCTCGTATTGTAAACATAGCGTCTGATTTGGAAATACATTTTCACAATTCTAATTAATGTTGTATATAATGAAGGCGGCGTGAATTTTTTTACAGTGGTACCCTTCAAATGTAAGACAGTGAAACAAACATTTCGCGATGGCTCTAAAGCCATCAAATTTAAATACTGTGTTGAATTGGAAATCAAATTTTTTAAAGCTTGAAAATGTTATGAAATGGAATGAAAAAACTTAGTTATCATTTGATATTTCACTGAGTCACTATAAAACAAACATCGGAACTTTGAAAACATACTTAAACATATTTGAACTGATGTAATTAAGAGTCAAGATATACTGGAAACTCAATGAAGTTATTGGACTACTTAGTGATATAGGAGTCAGTTCAGTAGGCTAAGCTATTATAACACCATCATGCGCGTAGTCTAGGTTTAATCACAGGGTCTTAACTACTCTTACACATCCTTTTTGTTTTTCTTTCTCATTCCAGAAAATATGTATGTGGTTCGTCCGCCGGCAAATTGTTGTTCGTTCTGACGCCATCTTGTCTCATTTATCCAGACTAATTAACTTGTCATAACACGGGAGTTGTTATAGAAAACGTGCACCGAGGCAGAAGTTTTCTAATCAGGGAGAGACAACACACGTTGAGTGAAAGTTTATTTGTTTGATTTATTCCACGTGACAAAATATGAAACAAGTATCATAGCGACGAACCATATTAGCCGTATATTTATAAACGAATAAATAACTTTATACTAAGGTTGTTAAATTTAGAAAGAGCAGCAAGACATATTCGGTTATATGAGCGACTTAACCAACTTAAGTTTAAACAAATATATCTTAAAGTTATATAGCCAAGTGTTAGTTTTCTTGAATTCTGTTTTTATAATCAATTTTATGGTAAGTGATAAACGTTGTTCTTTATCTATGAGTAAACAATGGTAACTTTCTTGCTTTTGTTCATGTTCTTTAAATTTGAGATAACGTTATAAAATAGTTGAGAGAACGTAGCGGTTATAATATGGTTCCATGAAATAATCATATATTTAAAGCTAACATTTGTGGTTATGAGGTCTGCGGAACCATCCCTTAAAATATCATACACGTGTATCTATGGGGTTTCCTGAGCTACCCCTTAAGACGTCATACATGTATATCTGTAGAGCCTCCAGAACTTTCCTTTAAGATACTATAAATGTGTATGTGTAGAACTTCCAGAGCTATCCCTTGAGATACCATAAATGTGTATCCGTGAGACATCCAGAGCTATCATTTAGAATATCGTACAATTATATCTGTAGGGCCTCCAGAGCTTTTCCCGAAGATATCATAGAAATGTATGTTGTAAGGCAGAATAAGATGTTCGAGTCTAATGAGCGAATCTCGACCCCTATATCACTTTAAGAAGACAAACTTAAGTTATGTCACCAAGGCAACATTTTAAAGTGTCACTTTAAAAGTAGTTTTTGCTTCTTTTTTTTTGTCACGGTGAAGTACATAAACAAACAATTATAGCAAAGATGTTAAATTCGACTAATTTCTTAGTAGCTTGCACACGTACAATGCCTCTAAATATTGTGACCCAAAAGACATTCTGGTCGAAAACTGAAGAAAAAAAAAGTACTTATTTAAAGTAATGCAAGTGGTTTTTATTTCGGGTACTGCAGACATCATAACTAGTCATAAACTATTAAACAAGACATGTGTGTGTTTAATCATCATTAATGTATTACACAAACGTGTTATACGTCTTAAGTTTGTCCTACAGCTATATAGGAAGTCTGGCAAACAAACAGTAAAAGATTTACCGAAATTTTGATTTTCAATCGAAATATGATGAGCACACACAAACAAAAAAATATTACAACCTTCGCTGCAGGAGCCTCATTACGTATTGTCATAATCATGGGCTAATCGTGTTCTAATAATTTGTTGTTTAGTACAAAGCCACACAATGGGCTATACTGCCTATCGCCGAAATTGAAACACGATGTTTTGCCTTATAGGCCCTCATTTTAGTGCTGAGCCACTCAGGGGTCTAATTATTAGTGAACAGTACATACTGTTGTTTAATATTGCAGACAGTTGTAACCACACTGATGTAAAGAAGATGATGAACTATGTTTAATCAGTTTGTGTAGCCTGCTGGCCTCAAGACTATGTGGATTCTGTGATTATCCTTCCAAATTTTTGTTATTAATATATATATATATATATATATATGTATTCACGTATTTCCGCCGTTATAAACATAGAAATAAATAAATGTATGAAGTAGGTGGACATAACGGCAACCTGTTTTAAATAATATGTAATATCTATTTTTAAAAGTATTAATAAAAATTTCAACTTACTATTATTTATTACAATCTTTAAGAAGACAAACGTTCGAGGACTTGAGTGTTGTTTAAACACCCACTACAAGCACAGTAAATATTGTTGGTTAAATACACGAATAAAGAAGATAAAGTCATTGAGGCACAGTGTTAACATACAACATAACCGTACAACTGAGTGAAAGTTAAACATTTCGATCGCTTGAAATAATGGACAAGAACTGACACATATATATATATATATATATTACGGACAGGAACTGCCACACATATACTATATATATATTACGGACAGGAACTGCCTCACGTATAATATATATATATATATTATAGACAGGAACTGCCTCACATATACTATATATATATATATATATATATATATATTATAGACAGGAATTGACACACATATACTATATAAGAGAACTTGCATGTTAATTTATGGCTAAAATTCCATAATATTGAAACGAAATTAAATGAAAACCGAATTTCTTTCATTTTGTTTGTTTTACGCAAAGTTTACTTGGGCATATAATATAGCCGTTTTGAACTGATAGACTGATATATATCAATTCTCAAGTTGTTTATAATTATTATATGGTATTTAATTAATTGCTGCTGATTTAAAACTTTGAAGGCGTGTAAGAATGAAACTGAATATTTATATATATACTAGTATAAAAGCCCGTTAAAAATGACGGGAAACCAAAGCCTACCAAATTCGAATCTCCCAATATGTATTTGCAACTTTCCCGCCCGTAAACAGACATAAGAAAAATAAAGGGCCTTCTAGCTTCAGGAAACCAAGTCTATCATGAGTAATATCTACTTTACCTAAAGAGTGTTTCTTCCCAGCATTCACTGATCACAGTTATTTACTAATCACATCAATTTCATTATTGCAATAATTCTCTTAAAACCACATTTCTTGTAAATACTCGATCCTCGTTCAAAACCTTCTCTTTATAACAAACAGCAAATTAATTTCACTCATTGCTAAATAAATCCTTGGTATAAAAACTCCCTCCTTGACAGGCTTTTATATAGCAGAAAAAAGCGCCGAACTTTAGGAGCTATTTACGCTGATGTTAATGATTGAAACCAACTAAAATGGGAACGGTCAATGAAAAGAGGAAGTAATATAGGAGGAAAAGTCAAATTGGACTCGTGTAATTCAAGAAATTCGGAGAAATCGAGCGTGACCGACTGACAATTGGCTTTTATGATTATGATATATAAATACTTTACCGTTTTCTTCAGGTCTTTATTATATACCTTGTGGTGTGATACAGTATTCTCGGATCTATAGGATAAGTCATTCAGGAACCATAATATCACCATGCATACTTAAAATATTCAAAAATCTAAGTATCATATGGATTCAAAGTTAAAACTAGCATATGTACTTAAGATCGGTTTTCCGGTCACTTCAGACTTCAGAACTAACAGTGTTGAGATAGGCCCTCAACGTACAGAGAGCGAGACCTACAATATTGGACAGTTCCCACGGTGCTAATCGTCCTATTCAGAGCTTGTCTTACCACCCGTACGTTCAAATGTATTACGATGGTCGTATCTCATTGAAGATACTATCGTCCTCTACACTTGGCAGTTTTTGTTTCATTAGTATCACCACAACACTGAAATTACTCTCGCTTGTATTATTTAACTATATCTGATTGCCGAACGACTTCGGTGTGGTCTTTAAGATCACACAACGGCGCAATGAAGATACATACTTGGCCTTGCCGATGGATTTTCCCATCTTGCCGTCATAACATCGACATTGGTCGGGCTGATTCCAACATTCCTGGCCTCCCCTGAGAAAGATGTGTGCGCACCAATCAACATACAGAGACCATCGCTAAGCCTTTCTGTATAATATAACTCAATCCGTGAATAATAAATCTACAGTCATAAGTCGATATTATTTAAGAATTATCAAAATAAATACCCTGGACTGATCGTATTAGTCAATCATAGCGATCAACCCTAACTGAATAATAAGTAAACGCCGTTCAGTTTGACGTGCTATTTCTTTTCACTGTATTGGTGTATCGATATAAGATTCAGGCTTACGTAACTATATATGTATAAATTAATTAATCTCTCTATATTTGGCCTTATAGGTGTTTGAGCTGTTCTAAGTATAGGGACCGAACGCCACCCATTAGTTAGCGTACTGGACTGTGGATCCGAAGTTCCGTGGTTCGTGTCCCCTTACCACAGGGGAAAAAAGAATCCGCACTTTGGGGCCGTAGGTGTGTTATAAGAGTAGCGACAAAATCTCACAATTCAATTAGAGTAGCCCTCGAGTTGGCAGTTGGTATGTTGACTAGCTCTCTTCCTAGTCTATCACTTCAAAACTAGGAATGGGTGGTGCAAAAACTCCACGAATAGCTTTGCGCAAAATTTAACTAATAAACAAACAAAACAAAATGTAACGGACTTTATATCTATTCAGGATATCTCTATTGGCTAGCATCTAATATACTGATATAGGTGTTAAAATTCTCTTGTGATTTGCACTTATACGATTCGTGAGTACTAACCAAAAATTTGAGTTATAACGCTAAAAATTGCGTATCGATATCCGCGATGGGCACAGTACAGAAAGCCCATTGTGTAACTTTGTGTTTAATAACAAACAAACAAACCGACAAGAAATGTAAAAGGCACGGATACCAAGAAAAAGAGCGAAACGTTACAGAAGAAAAGACAGAATGAATATTTGTAACACTGACGAATATCAAATATGTCAAAATATTTCGCTTGAAATATTTATCTCAACTGTAGTTTATCAATTTGTAAGAAATATTATCACGGTTTAGGTGTAGTATAACCGTTTTTCAGCATAGATATTATGACGTTTTAGGTGTAGTATACCCGTTTTTTAGCTTAGATATTATGACGTTTTAGATGTAGTATAACCGTTTTTCAGCTTAGATATTATAACGTTTTAGGTGTAGTATAACCGTTTTTTAGCTTAGATATTATGACGTTTTAGGTGTAGTATAACCGTTTTTCAGCTTAGATATTATGACGTTTTAGGTGTAGTATAACCGTTTCTCAGCTTAGATATTATAACTAGCAAAGATAATCGAGCTTAAAATGTAATGCTATATATGAGGTACGTCTCTTTCCAACATTTTGATTCGTAGTACACGAACTGCCCATCCGATATGATGATACCCACGCTACGCGCGGCATTAAACGTCACTTTCGTTTGCGTCGGTTTCGCTTATTTTGCTACCAATATCCTAGTTCAGTTGAGCCCTCATTCGTCATATCAAGGCAGTAAAATTGAAATGGCTGTCAAACTCAAACTGTTTGTCTCAAACTGTTTGGCTTAGGGTTTCCCTTTCCATGGTAAAACTATTTAGCAATAAATAAATGACTCCAGTAAAGATCCAACGAATTGTAATACAGATTTAACATGAGCTTAATTCATTCTAGTTAAGTCGAATAAATTATTTTACCGATGGAACATGATATCATTCTCATTAATAAAGGTTTCGGTTCGAATTATAGCATATAGAAATTTAGTTCTGTATAATCATGAAATACATAGAATCTCGTCTCTCTCTATTCATTCTATACAGTTGTATTAATAGTTCGAGTAATTCAGAATGGCTTAATTATAAATTGGTACTTAAAATTGAAAAGATGATACGAAACTGTGGCGGCAGTGAGTATCTATAGGTAAGGGTTACAAAAGCAAGATTATATATATATATGATTTAAAAAACTATACTAGCTGTTTAGGAATTTTTCCTTCAAAACTAAAAGCTATAGTCAAATAGGATTTGAACCGAACATGGTGTTTGCTTGAAAACTGCTGTAGTAATCAACAGTAAGTGAGTAAGAGAAAGAATTACTTCTCGTGCACTCGATGGAATAGTTATTTCATGTTCTAATTGCAATCTGTTGTATTCTATTGCTCGTGAGCTTCACTTGGTTGGCATTTGATTGCTTTACAATAGAGCCTCAGCTCGCCTGTTGCACAAGCTGTGTTTGCAGACAATTCATAGACTAGTTACCTTCATAAGAGGACTGAACCAAGATTAACAACTACTAGATACATTAAAAGGATTGAACCAATATTAACAACTACTAGATGTATTAAGAGGACTGAAGCAAGGTCAACAACTACTGAACCAAACAAGACTAACAACTACTACATCCATTAAAGGGACTAAACCAAGATTAACAATTACTAG
>NW_013666428.1:213294-225903 GCF_000517525.1 Limulus polyphemus
CGCCTTATCCACCTGGCCATGCCGGGCCCTACTGAAGAAAGTACTGTAATATGAAAATTAAATCCGATCCAATATGGAAATGCTATCAATATTAGATTGTATTCTCTTTTCTCTGCTAATTGATAACCTCATAATCATTGTTCTACTGATGATCATTCTTCAACTGAATCTTTTCAAGAGAGAGATGAACAGAGAAGCAAGTCTGAATTAGCTGTTTCAACAAAATGGCGTTCAGAATAATTTAATCTATTAAAGTTTTAGCTGTATATAAACGGTTACAAAAACACCTTTCTTTTCCAATATACAAACTGTACAAAATCACTGCGAAAAAAATACAGAATTTAGAACTATAATAAAGTTTATGACAAATGATTAGTTGGTTTAGACTAGTAAGACATAATGTCTTGAAGTCGATGTGATCGAAAAGTATATTACTAAATAGTTCAATAACACCAACAGAACTTCTGAAACTTTTAATAAACACACACAAAGTATTTTTAAAAAACGAAAAATTTTAAACGAGCACATAATGTATGTTAGAAGAAACCATAAGTGACAAAATGTTGAATGGTTGAGTCAAGTATTTGAATAATATTACACTAATAGTTTCCTTTTCTATAGTTTCTACCGATACCTTAGGGTTGGACAAGTTCTCTGTTAGAATGAATAAAACATTCGTACGGTTCCACTGGTTTCTGTACCGAGCATCTTTTATAGAAATAGTCACACGGAAAGCCTAAATGGAATGAATTTTCAACTCCTGATTTGTCATAACGGTGTTTTCTGTCCCTGACAGAGTAACATTGTTAGTGTTTCTTCAGTTAGTGATTAATCGCGCATTATATCTAAACAGTGTTATAACCTACATGAAAAACCTAGAAAGCTTGTTGTGATGAGGTCCCTGTTAGGCTGTTCAATGTTATAATCTACCTGGAATATCTGGAAATCTTGTTATGGTGAAGTAACGTTAGTAAACAGTGGCAACGTTCTGACTTTGTTTCTTCCCACTGCCAGCTCATCAGTTGAATTCAGAGGACAGCTCTTCGAATATTACAGTAATTTATCTGGGAGACAAGTTCAAACCTTCCTATTTCCAATAGCGGAGGAAACAATATCCAACCACTCCAGAGAGTTTTAATGCCTGTTAATGACAATATTGCTGAGCCCAACTAGAGACATTCCTGCCAACAAGCTCTTCAGAGTCAGAGAATTGTTCTTTAAGACGGTTTCAATGTCATCTATAAATATGGAAATACAACCTGATCATTATGCATGTTCGTCTATTTTACGAAATATAAACCCGGAAAGCTTAAGGAACACGTTAATTCACATATAAGATGTAACTCCAAGTGTCTTAGTATTAGCAGCTGTCAGACGCAAGTTTTTCTAGCCTCTTGTGCCACAAACGTTTCAAAAATAACCCAACAGCAAGAAAATGTAGCATCAACCACAGTATCACAATTATATGTGTCTGCTGAACCCACATCTGGTACTACTATCCAAGCACTTGGCTTGTTAATTGATTCTAACAATTTGCTTTTTAACTTATTTCAGGAAGAGTTGATTATTGAATAATGGCCAGAATGAAAGATAAACGTCTCAGTGCTAACATGATTCAGAAATAACCAGACAAGGACTTACAGCCTTGAGACAGGTGTTAATATAATTACTTAGCTTTGAAAATAAAACCTTAAACAACTCACCAGAGACATCACCAAAACAGACTTTCCACATTGCCCTTGTAGATATAGTGCATCAAGAATTAGCAACTGGATAATACACTAACAATTTTGCTCAGTTAGCGATAAAATTTCATTTTGTTCAGGCTTTCTGTGTAAATATTTTTAATAGATTAAGATACAAAAAAAAAGTGAAAAATTTAAAATCTTTAAAAACTATACTTCTATATCATTTTATCAATCATCGGAG
This sequence comes from Limulus polyphemus, assembly GCF_000517525.1. Classification (NCBI taxonomy): domain Eukaryota; kingdom Metazoa; phylum Arthropoda; class Merostomata; order Xiphosura; family Limulidae; genus Limulus; species Limulus polyphemus. The sequence goes on from NW_013666428.1 coordinate 215,224, forward strand.
GTCATGTACCTTGTAATTGTTATACTGCTTCACAAAGCAGTCCGTACGAGCATTAAACTGTGCACGAGACTCTTCTGTCCACCAGTTGTTAGCGTTCCCGTACTCATCTCTCTCACTTCCTGAAACAACAAAGACCACCAGAAACAAGTATTATATCAAGCATACTCTGTGTGATAAAATTTGAAGGAAGTTTATGTCTTTAGAAGTACATCCAAATCAAGAGTTGTTGATAAACAAGCATTTGAGGAGAGAGGAGGGGGATTATGGCTTCAAACTATGACCAGTAAATGAAATGATTAGAATCTCAAGGCTTATGTCAACATATTAATAAAGTACTTATTACTTATTCAATAATAAGTAATAACGAATTTTATTATTTAATTTTGTATTTTCAAGCTCGGAAATATTATATTAAAAACAACACAAATTTTATGAAATAATCGTATTTTACCACTAGATAATAGTGTGGTTAAAAACCAGTTGAGTTTTGATTTCGACTCATAGCAAGTAAAAAAAAACAAATAAACAAAGTCATCGTGAAGCATTAAGACTCAGTATGAATTATTTTGTTGTAGTAATGGCGTAATCTTATATAAAATTATGTTCACAGTGGTATTATAGCTTAGATCTATAATAGAGAAAGAGTTTCTTAAAACACACCAGGACAAAGGATAGGTAAGACTAAGTTACGAGTGAGGTAGTTTCTTAGTTAGTAGTTTGATATCGAGAAGTAAACACTCGTGTTAATGCGATGTCTGTAATACAAAACATTATAGACATACATGTAACAGAGATCTGCCTTACCGCGGACATCAAAGCCATGTGTAATTTCGTGACCAATCACTGCTCCTATTGCTCCGTACGTCATATACCTACAGAAATAATTATTCTATAGGTTGGTTGTTACACTAACTTCAAAAAATTATCTTTTGACATCACGTAATATATGTTGTTAAATATTGAATAAAAAGCTCTGTAGATCATACACATTATTTTACCAAAATATATACTTAAACTATAAAATTTACAAGCACGCAGTGTTAGAAACGGTATAATAAATCATCTAACAGTCGTGACATCAGGTTATTAATGCCGTAACTTATTGATCACAAGCATTTTATTGTAAAATGTTTAAACCATTGTAGGATCAGTGCATAGCGATAGGTGGGGCAGTTGCCCCGGGACCCAGCCCGACCAAAGACTTCTTAAAATTGGTATTTAAAATTTTGAATATTGGAATAGAGGGGAAATATTCTGAAACATGGGAAGATTTAATGGAGGTATGGGCAACAAAACATTTTACTCCAGACATCTGAGACCTAGTACGTCACTGTGTAAGGTACTAATAGCCCTGATATAGATATTATGAGGAGTGTATAGCCTTAATCTAAATAAATGGAAGCAGAATAAGTAATAATGAGATGATGATGATCATCACCTTAAAGGAATGTGAATAGTAATTTAATACAACTTATTTCTTTAAAACAAGAGGTAAACAAGTACCTGTAAAGGAGTATTGATTAAATCTAGAAAATTATTGGGTCTGTTTTAGTCAAGTTTAGTACTACATTAGTGATTGAATCATACTCACCGAGGAAACTTTGGATCAAAAAATGGACGATCTAGCATAGAAACCGATAAAGACTAAAAAAAAAAAAAAGAAAGAAGTCTCATTTAATCATTCTGGATTCTTTATTAGTTTCCCGCACACACGTATGTGTAGGATGATCCATTTATTTGCAACTGCAAAATCGTTTGATCATGTGATATTTCATATTATTGTTAAACTCTGAGTGCAGAGATCTAGGCTACCATTTTTGTTTGTGGGACAGTGGATATGAGCAAGAATATTTGTGTTTTTCAAAGAGGTATGATCGTAGTTGACTATATATGTTTAGCAGAAGCGTCATTCCTTGACCAGCTATTCAAGTACACCTGCCATCTAAACCTACTGACAGTGACAATTAATCTATCGATAGAGATAACTATGAGCGCCTCCCATTGGTGATCAACTGGAAATAAAACGATGGTTGGGCAGGCTTGTAAAATGCAACAGACTGATTCTTTAAATAGTGATTGGGATTCGAAGCTCAACCTTATTTAACTAGGCATATTACAAAAAACTGCTAGATGACAGCCAATGTACATTTACATTCTGTAAAATGATCACCTCATATCCAAGCAGACAATTTAAGCTACAGTGATGCTTAGAACGCTAATTATTAACAATGAATGACTGAAAACTTAGAGAATTTTTCTGATAAGTTGCGTTGTATCCTTTTCTGTATTGACAATAGAGTAAAAATATGTATGTATAACAACTGTAAAATAAAACTTTGTAAGTTAAGTTGATGAATAATGTTATGCAGAAAAATATAAATCTGAAACTTCATTTAGATATTGTGTATTTACAATTATTATAGAATCAGAGTAGAGACTAAAATTACACGTTCATTATAAAGGTTTTAGAGATTCACTAAACCTGTGAAATATTTTTAATGGTAATATTTGAAAAAATAATTTCTGAATATCAAACCATATGTTACATATCTTACCGAAAGAATTTTTGTTCTGGTAATATACCGCATTTGTTGACAAAGGTTTACTGTCCCATCTAAAAGATCAAAAATAAGCATTAATGATATATTTACGCCTTATATACTTTTAGTTGAACCTGATATCCATCAAGATTATACAGTCTATATAAAAAATTTTACAAAAAAAAAATACAATCATCCAATCGTCAATAATTTTGATTTTTATAAATGCCAATACAGTTAAAAATATTACATCATTACAATATATGAATGTAATGTAATTAAACCACAACAATGCCATTGAATTTATAAATATTTAATTAACAATCAATCATTCATTGTATGTACTGAAAATCAATAAAATAAAATGAGATAAAATTGCATCTTACATTTACCACCTAAAAATATAACCGGGCTGCTTACATCATGTTCAGTTTGAGTAACTTATTATTAAATCCTTTCAAGTAAAAAAGGGGAGCCTTGAATTTATTTAATCATAAGTAAACTAAACATGTGCAACTAAGTAGGTGTACATAAGATTACTGGCCACCAGATTCAGTGTAATGTAATGGTCTCCAATATGTGGGTCGAATCACATCAGTTAAACAATGATTGCGGATTCGATTTCATTTATTTATTTCTACTTACTCAGTACGGCTATTTGAGAGTCTTAGCTTCAGAATAATGTTTTCTGACAGAAACCTTGATACGGACCACAAATTCTGCACAATATTGTCGTCCCCAAGGTCTTCCATCTAGAATTACAAAAAACGAATAACTCTATTCAACTTAAAAATAAGTCTATAGTAACACTGGTCAATGTTTAGTAAGGAACCTACTGAACTCAAAAATATAATAACAGCAACTTTTGCAATAGGCAAATTCTGATTTTAATAATTACAACGTTTATACTATCTTTCATATTTAATGAAGTATACTTACTGCGTTGTAAAACTTGTCCAGTTTAGAAATATTCACAGCAATATCTGAGTAAGCCACAAAATCGACCATTTCTTTCGCCTGAAAACAAAATTAATAATATTCATACACGAAATTTTATCAATTTAAATACATATATTTGCCTCGTCTATTTATGACTCTTGAAAACTCCGGTTATAAAGAAGAGAATCCAGGTAAAAATTTCTTTCTAGGAGTGTAGATCATGGCATTGTTTTCAGAGATAACAATCCTATGTTTGCTATGAGCATGAAGTAGCTATACTATTACTACACCTATAGCGAGGTATCCATGAATCTCTCTAACTGAAGGGCCGAGTGCGCTGTTGTTGTTAAAGTACCATACTGTGGATCTACGGGTCATACGTTCGAGTCCCGTTACTGTGAGAAAAAGATCACGTTCCGCAGCTTGAGGCTTTGAGTACGTTATAACGGGGACGGTCAAATTCCACTATTCCGTCAAGTAAGAACAACTCAAGAGTTAACTGTAGATGCTGTTGACTAGCTGCATTTCCTCTAATGTATAAGCTCAAAATTAGGGACGGTTAGTGTATATAGCTCTTGAGTAGCTTTTCATGAATATCGGAAAACTTTTCGTAGCTTTTCGTAGGTGTTAGCCCTTACTAATTAGATTCTACAAATTGCCCCCAGTGTCTCAGCGTTAACATTCGGGAAGGCAGCTAGTCATCACCACCCACCGCCAACTCTTGGGCTACTCTTTTACCAACGAATAGTGGGATTGACCATCACTTTATAACGCCCCACGGCTGAAAGGGCGAGCATGTTTGGTGGAACGGGGATTCGAACTCGCGATCCTCAGATTACGAGTCGAGCACCCTAACCACATGGCCATGCCGGGCCCAGAGCAAAGGTAGCCTATCATGTAGTTTTGTGCTTAACAACACCCAACACTAAACCAAACTATTCTACAAGATGGTGTATCCTTCTTCTCTACTTCGTAAATATTCATTAATTGTTCAAGAGATCAAAACAACAAATATTAAAAAGCGTCTCTGATATTAGAAAAAACAAATATTCTAATATGCTTCATTTCACACAACATTTCATCAATGCAAGAGTTGTGGGTTAGTGTGTCGGCCTGCAGATTAGAACGTCCAGCGTTCAATGGGCGATATGCTACCAAAACATGCTCTATAGTTGCAACTGTAGATAGTAATTATAAATGTGACAGTTAGTCCTGTTATTTGGTTAAACGTAGTCTCATAGTCGGAGGGTGCTGTTACTGGTTGCTCTACCTCTGACTAGCAGTTTTAAATTAGAGAGGTTATGTTTCTTTATTGGCCATTTAACCCAAGTATTGCATAAGGTGCCATTCAAACTGAAAATGCCAACATATCTAATACTGCATTTTTAGTTACTTATGCCAAATCGATCAAAGTTGATTCAGCAAGTTTCAAGCTGATATTAACCCTATATAATTTAATAATCAAAATTACAAAATTCTAAATTATTCCTGTTTTATGTTTACATCCCCCAGTAGCTTAGCAGTAAGTCTCTGAGTATATAACACTAAAAAATGGGTTTTCATACCCGTGGTGGATAAAACATAGATAGCCTATTATGTAGCTTTGTGCTTAACAACAAACAAGAACTTGATGTTAACCCTTTTTAAGTTAATTATCAAAAATTAAATTATCCATGTTTTGATGCTATTATATTAAATATGCTTTTTCATTTTAAGCTTAAGTACTTAAACTAAAATTATAAAACAAAAACTAATCGCTAATCAGTATTTAGAGATGAGCCGAGAAAAAAAATAGTCACCGTATTTAATTTATTACTCTATGATGTTTACAAATAACTGCTAAAGTTGAATTATAGCCTTATTTGAGCACCTAGTTGCCATTACTGAGTAATATTATGCTATTCTTCTACCACACTATTTTTATAGGTAAATAATAAAAAGAAAAACTACTACTTAGCAGTGAGTTCAGTTTATAAGCATATATTATTTCCATGTGTCATTAATAACAGTTTCATTTCTGGTCGCTAGATGGCAGCACGAATCGTTCTGATATAACGACCGTTTGTGACCTTTCATTGCAAAAACATGATATCTGCTAAAACAACTTCATTGAAAATAAATAAAGAAAAAAATATCTAAACTAATATTTAAGGTATCAAAAAGATCAAGTATTTATACAACTGATGGATCTATGTATATGTTATTGATGTTTAAAAATACCAGTCTACTTTTCTTCAAATTTTTAATTGGGCCGAGCTTGGCAGCTGTGTGTGTATGTGTGGTATCATACTTCAAGACTTGGGATCTGTATTATATATTAATCTCTCTATTAATCAAAATAACCCTAGCATGTCGTGGAGTTGATTGTATGCACATGCAGTGAGTTGGGGTGAAGTTGGAAGGCGTGGGTTATGTAAATATCCCCTTAACGTCGTTTCGGCACTCTGGGGTACTTGTACCATCCTGGGGGAACCATTCCAGCTTCACTGGTCCCCAATGTAATCCAAAATTAGAGTAACTGACAGAACTGATATGATATCAACAATATATATTAACATTGAATTATAAAAAATAAAACAAATGTTCACTTGTCAGCCTACATCAATGAAATTGTTTTTAAAAAAGAGGGGAACAAGTAATAAAAAATTTGCAAAAATTATGTATGATGCACAGATAGCAATTCCAAAAAGTATAGAAACAAGGTAGAAATTAATACACAAAAACATACAAAAATCAATACATAAGTAACCAAATCTTTCCAAGAATAACTTTTAGTTACAACTAAATGTTGCATTCCTGCCAGTTGCATGAATTCAGCTTTGAATAAAAGCATTTAATTTGAATAATGCCATACAGTCTTACAGTGGCTAATATCCATAAGCTTGTAAGATTGGGCTCAGTACTTACTGGCTACTTATGTAGTGATTTTTGTATGTTTTTTGTATTCATCCCTACCTTGTTTCTGTATTTTTTGACATTGCAATCAGTACATCATACTTAATTTTTGCATTTTGTTTATTACTTGTAAATGTATTCATGGATTAGCTCTTCAAAATACAAGTCCTCATATTAAAAACGCTCTTTGTATATGAGGTTAGTAAATGGAATTACAGAACCAGAGAGTAACAGTTACGAAATCCAATGATAGGAAAATGTACTGCATGAATGATGCACAGAAAAGCCAATATATTTCAATTATAGATAAAAGCGACAAAAATTTTGAAATGTTCAAGATAACTGCATTTTATTTTTTCGTTATATAAAACTCTTAGTGAGAACTGGGAGTATAATATTCACTGAAACAAAAAAAAGTCTACCAAGCCAATGAATGCTCTTGAAAAAGTCACATTTTTCCCCCATATATTTTCTTATATACTACTTACATGACAAATATATTTTATACATGAGAAATCTTACCTTTCTCTCTGCGATCTCTTTGGTTTTATCATCCATCCACTCTAAGTCACTTAACATAAAGAGAAACTCCCTTTTCAAATTATCGACTATTTCCTGTATCTGAAAAATAGAAATGTGAAAGATGCAAAATGTGTATTGAAATATTTGATCAAATGTTTAGACACTTACGTAGCAGAGTTATATCCTACATCTGAAGCATTGTTATGAAATAAAGTAAAGAACGACACTTTAAAATGTAGCACATAATATGAAATTAAGTTCTAATCATTATGAAAGAAACGAGTTATTTTAAAATCACATTGCAGCAAGCAACAGCTGGAAGAGACAAACGAACAGTGAAAGGTCATGAGTGTTGAGTGTATCTAGTGTTTAAAATGATTTAGTTTAATGTGCCACTTTCCTGCTTGTTTGAAAACTACAATATTAATGTTTGGGCTTTCAGATAATGCACGTTTAATGTAAATTATCTGCAATAGCTCCATTTCACAAATGTTTAAGAAATCGTACGTACAAAATTTTAAAAAAAGCACAGCATTTATATATTTCTTAGTTATGTTTATGTTCAATACTTAATAAGTTGGACACAGAAGACGAGTACACAATAAGATTTCAAACAACAATGGGATCCACACAGAAAAACAAAGAAATCTATTATAGCCAGTAATATTATCACTGAATAAATCCACAAAAAATTTATAGATTAATTAGAACAACATCCAAATTTTAATCAGTACGGCGTTGATTTCGATAAGAATGGTATCTCCTTATTGCTATTAACTACTATTTTATAAAGAGAGTGTATCTGATTCCATTGCCGTAACACGACTTATGTTTGTTTGTAATTAAGCACAAAGCTACACAATAGCTACACAATCGAAAACCGGATTCTAGCGTTTTAATTCCGCAGACATACCGCTGTGCCACTTGGGGGGATGACCGACCATTGTCTCATTTAGAAATCATACGAAATGCTTTTCTTTTAATTCTTTTTTTTTTAATGAAAAGCTTTAATGTTTTAAGCAAAAATTGTTAAATCACCTACACAATGAAATGTAGAACAATAATTCACATATTTTGATTATTCACTAATGAAATTGACATCATCGTTAAGCCTACCTTTGGTTTCATTGAAGGGACGAAGTGCTGGTTGAGGTAGAGATGTGTGGCTGCATAGACAAAACTGTTGGTTGTTAATGTTACACAGAAAAGGTCTTGCTCCAGTTCACTGTTATTAAAGGCCAATAAATATGCATTTCTGAATTGCTTCGGCATTATTACTAATCTCATTAAAATAATCCTCCATCCGATATAGCTGGCGATCTTCCTGAGGATCATTCGGCAAATTAGTACAGGGTACATCACAGAAAAGCATTTTTAACAGCATAAAATTTTTCTGTTTATTCGAGTTCAGTCTAATTAATCTATTTTCAAGCCTGAAGATGTGTTTCTTCGTATGTTTTCTTAATTATAAATAACCGTCTGGGTTCTTTTACAGTAGGTGTCTGCAAATTGTTGGCGATTAATTCGAACAATCCACTTGTTTTAAAATAATATATTCAAAACAAGGCAAATCTATGTACAAAAATTCTTTACACTATAGCCTATAGGATATCATAGTTGTATCTAACACTTTCAATTTTGTAATTATCTTTTCTTCTCCAAAGCTGACACAGGATGATTCAATTACATTAGAATCCAACTGACAAGACGAATTATTTTTCTCTACTCTGTTTCTTACTATACAATCTGCAATAAATTCATTTAAGTTACCCTGTGGTTTACTACAGTTGCATCCAGAACTTTAAATAATTGTCTCCTTTCCATCAAAGTCTACACAGGTGGGTTCAATTACTTTAGAACATCCTTTGACAAAACAAATTATTCTCCTTATCTGTTAAACTGTGAAACACAATTTAAAATATCACCTGTTACGGTTAACTAAAAATCATACAGTCTAACTACACTTAAGAACTTCTTTTGTTGGTTAACACAGTTGTATCCAGAGCTTTAAATAATTGTCTTTTTTTTCGTCAAAAGTCCACACAGACTGGTTCAGTTACTTTAGAACCCAATTGACAAGAACAAATATTTTTTCCTATCTCTGTTAGTATAATACAGCTGTGAAACATGCTATATAAATCACTCATTAAGGCTAATCACTCACACGCCGGATAACTTCACGTTTTCTTTCACTAACTAACTTTTTTCTATCTTAACATAACTTGTGCTTACTTGGTAGACTATATATATATATATATATATATATATATATATATTGCCCAAATGAGACCTAGAACTTTCTACAAACTACGAGACGCTGTGATGTAACAATATTTACTTAAGGCAACGAGAGAAATACAGAAGGTTCGAGTCATGTGACGTCAACTAACAGCAATAGAACTACACACACAACGTACGGCTCTTACCGAGTTATGTAACGACATTAGTCATAACTATCGCCTTTAAATAATTACTTTTAACACTAATTTTATGAAAACTAAATAATCATTAAACATTAGATCATTAAATGAGCTAAATAATAACTCTTACACTAAACAGTCTTGTATATTCAACAGCCATCTCATCTTTTGTTACGTTAGTGGAAATATTAATACCAGTAGTGAAAAGAACATTAAAGTGTAATCTTTAGAAAAAAATGAAAGTCACTTTTTTATCTGGATTAAATAGATGTTATTCAATATTTCCTGCTATAATTGAACCTCTCGGCTGAATTCAGTGGATACTTAGCATATCAATTACCTATGGAAACAATTAGTTTACGTTAGAAAAATTAATATATGGTAAATAGGAGCCTAAAAGAGTGAAACGTGAAACATTTAAACAACAGTACGAAAATAAGGTTCAGGTACAGTATTTCATAACTTGTTCATCATGAATAATGACTACTACAAATTTACATTGAACTATCATGGTGCTTAAATCTCTATTTATTATCCCAGGGCATTATACTTATAGAGATGGTTTAAACATATAGACCTGAGATATATATATACGCGCGCACACACACACACACACACATATATATATATATATACACTGCCCAACTGAGACCTAGAACTTTCTACAAACTACGAGACGCTGTGATGTAACAATACTCACTCTTTCGTCCAATAGTTCTTTACAGTTTCTTCATATTTCAAAAAAATATTGTCTAGTACAAGTAATTTCAAACCTCACAGGATTTGGTATAAAAATAAACAAACATAAACGTTACAGTTATATTGCATGGTTAACTCTCGCATATGTACAGAAATAACCAGAATTTATTGTGCACATACAAACCTTAAATGAAGGGATAATATATACATATCCAGTGTTGTGTACATTATATTAAAACGATTTTTAATATGCAAATCAGGAAGTTACGTAGCAACTACAGCCGATATAAAGTCGTAGTGACATTGTTTGGAGTACGTAGGTAGTGTAATGCCATCAAAAACTGTTCGGAGCCTATTATCAAAATGCACAGTCGTCAGATGGAGCATGATCTGACTTGGTGATATAGACTGTAACGACGTGGTGAGGTTCTAAAATCGTTTTAATAATACACCATTGTGTAATTCACAATAATTAAATAAGAATGATGCATCTAATAAAATTTGTAAAGTTTATAAGAAGTAGCTATGTTATTTACTTAAGCTCTCTGAATTAATTGAAGTTAAAATTGGGAGCCGAGCGAGTTTCAAACTCTTGCACTCATTCAATACATTGAGGTTGAATCCATTAAATCCCGAACTAATATTCAATTTCTTTTTCTTCTGTC